>NC_061800.1:11874001-12038956 GCF_021462225.1 Girardinichthys multiradiatus
TATATATATCCCATTCAGGGGTGGCTGTGGTGGTGTGCTTCAGATCTTGTCCTGCTGCTTAAACTCAAGTAAGCTGGAGCTTTAAGAGTTAGTTTAGAGGTTTTTGAAATGAGTTGGGATAATGTCAATATTATTATGCAATAGTCCCTTTACCTGTAGAACAGGTTATTACAGTGAGCTTGTTGAAAACATAAGTTCATTTTTATGGTGGTCAGATGTCTTTTAGACTTTAGAGGAACTTAAACTGAACATGATCATATCTGTAGGATATAACGCTATGTTAGCAGATATTAACAGTCTACAGTTTTAGCAGGACATTGCTACATTTGATGCAGTTTTGTTTGGCCAAACAATGTTTGTGTTCCCTGGTTACCCTGTTGAAGCAGCGTCATTCCTTATCCAGTATATTAAGGAGAGTGCATTTAATCCTTACAATTCCAATGCCCATACAGGAACAGGTTTCCAGGTAAGATTAATTAGCTCCCATGCAAAGATTTGTGTATTGTCAAATGTTTTGAAGACCTTCAGTGATGTAAAACTGAATAGGAAACCAAAGCCAGACTGCCCCCCAACAGACATCTATGTAAAAACTTAATCATCAAATTCAAACTGGATCTAAATCGCCAATATCTGCTTAAATCTAATTCAATCTATAGCAGTAGATAATATAAATTTCTAAATTTCTCTTGAAGGTGATAGATGAAAAGACACTGAGGTAGAAGGCCAATGTCCCCTTATGCACTTGGAGACTTAAAGAAGTGTAATAAAATATATTCTCCTGTGTAACAACCAAATTGCTCATCCATACAAGCCTTGCATATAGTCACTTTACATAGGGTGGCAAACACGGTCTCTGGGGTACCCAGTGGGCCACTGCTGACATGTAATGAAGCCTCCTAAAAGGATTATAGCGTAGACTGTGAAATGTGCTGAATGCGCCTGCTTGGTAGGAAGGGCCCTGGGGGCCCAAGCAGGCGAGAGAGGATTAGGTCACCCACTGTGTGTTTGAGTACCGTGTGTCATTTTTCAGACTTTGTTATGCCACTTCATGAGCTGATCCATTTACTCATTGTTTAGCATTCACTGGCTTGTATCAAAGGCAGGGGGAGACACAGAGGAGCAGCTAAACTCAAGTCAGCTCCAAGACGTCTTTATTTGTCCAAGTTATGATATATGAAAGTGACAGACTTGACATCTACATCCCACTATTAGAAGTGATGCACTAATGTCATGAAAAACAAGACATGACTATAAGAAATCTTTGGCTTTAGAATAGATTGTTGCTGCAGACGCACTTCTACAATAGTTTTTCCTGCTCACTCACCAAACAATCCTTCAATGTTACATATTTTGTTTATGGTAAAACTTGCAGCTTTATTTTTATGAATGTTTATAACTTATAACATTTGAATTTTTCACACATTGCAATTACAGCTGCAGGTCTTTTAAGATCTCTAATTAGCCCTTTTTCTTTTAAAATAGCTCCATCTCAATCGGGCTCAATGGGTAGTTTAAAGCCTTGTCACAAGTTTGGACTTTAACTAGGCCATTTTGCCACATGAAAATGCTTTAATGTTTGCCACTGTATTGCAGGTATGGCTGTATGTTTAGGGCTGTTTTCCTGCTGGAAGGGGAACCTCCACCCCAGTTTTAAATCTTTTGCAGCATCCCCCATATCATGATGCAGACACCATCATGCATCAAAGTGGGGATGGTGTGTTAAGGGTGATTTTTCTCATGATGCTGTGTGTTAAAATCATTTTCTCTCTCAAACTTGTGGGGCCATCACAGAAGAGCTTGATTTTATGTTGAGAATAGTTACGCACAAGTGTATTTACCAATTATGGGATTAACAGCAATTGGAGGTGGAAAAAAAAACATGTATGCATTTACTTTTCTAGTTTTTATTCCCAATATTGAGCTACTTTCTGTTTGTCTATCAGATAAACTGCCAAGAAAATACGCTGAAGTTTGAGGTTGACAAAATGTCAAAAGGTTCAAGTTGCATAAAAGCTTTTGCAATACAATGGATTTTATGCAGAAACATTGAAGTCAACCAGAATAAGGGCAACACCACATACCTTAGTCCTTAAAGCTGAATATTCCTTTCTGATCACTTTCCCATGTAAACCAAGAACCTTTTACTGAAAGTACAATTCTTACGTATAATGTAAACTCATTTCTTCACTCAGTTCTTTTTCTTAAATAAATTTCTTTGTTTTCCACTCAACACAATAGTCTCCTTTCCCTGAAAAACCCAACTGTGTTGCTTCCATGTATTTCTTGTGATCACTAACTTCCCATCTCCCCATGTTTTTTAGCTGGTCATCTCTGCTATATCCCTCTGTCCATCCTCATTCCAGCGCACTAATTAATCAGACCTGAACTTCAGCAATCTGTTTTCCCTTGGATTGCGTAAGCATGGTAAGTTATTTGTTTGCAGGGTGCCGAGATGAAATTAATATTTTTCTCCTGTTTGTTACAGCAACTTTGCTTCCTGGGCTGTTCCTTGTGTGTTTGCCTGCTGGCTGGAACAGGAGCAGCAGTTACTAAGCATGTCATCGCAGCCACATCTGTTAAAGAAAAGGTTTTCCAAACCAGGCTCGACAGCTACAGCTACCAATAAGTGGGTTGGCCTCATTATGTGCTCCTCTTACTAGGAAAAGTGCAAAAAAGTTTAACTTTGGCTAAATTTGAAGCTTTTGTAATCAATAAAGACTATATAAAAATATTTGTTTAGGTCTTTAGGTGATTTGGTAATTGGCAGGGTTTTCCCCCTTTCATCATGGAGGCCAGTTTTATGATCATCTATGCATCTTCATCTTGTAGCTGAATGAGGACAACCAGATATAATGAACCTAAGGACTAGTGTCAAAGTTTATATTTACCTGGTAGGTTGTATAGATGTTGCTTTAATACCTTACAAATCACTTGTGAAGACCGTTTAATCATCCGAACAAAGTGACACATTTAATCTGTATACATGTGGAGGCTGCAAGAAGGGAGCTGCAACACAAACCACAGTAGCAGACTCTGCAGGACGCCTAGGCTGAATGAAAAAAATCTAAACTAAACTTGTCAGGGGTATGAATAATTGTGGGCTTATCAGTTGCAGCAGGAGAGCAAAGAGATAGGATGGCTTGCTTCAATATTACCCGGAAATTAGAATCTAAATAAAAAAATGTCAGTAGCAATTTTTGAGACCCTTAATCTTTCTTTCTTTTACTGTATAAGATCTTGTTTTTTGTTTGCAAAAAAACCCCAAAAAGTTTAGGATGTGTCAAATGTCACCACCGTACAAAAAGACATCCAGTAAGACTAGAGGAATGATGGAGAAATACTGAAGATTTGATGTTCTAATGTTTGCAGCGGCCCAAGCAATAGCAACAGACCTCAGCTATTTCGAGCCTCCATTGTTAAAACTGATGAATGAGAAGCAAGTTGCTCAGCAGGTCTGATTTGTTCATATTTGGATCTCATTTATAAATGCACAATCATATGCAGCTGACATTTACATTCAGCGTATCATGTTGGACTGTGGTTCCTCTTCATTGGATAAATGTCACCACACTCACCTGCTTTGCCTACAAGTTTGGACCATCTTAAAATGTAAAAAAGCATTAAAGATGTGCTGAGAGAGCACACTGGTAATCATCACAGAGATTCTCAGTTTCCCTGCAGGTACCTGTCTGACGTCCTACTGAGAAGCGGCTGTCTGGATGCAGTCAAGAGGAGACTGAAGCCTTCAATTTCAGTTCGACACATTCAGTGTGTGACAAAACATCTGAGGGAGACCGATATTCCCTGGTGAGATCAAAGAGCCTGTCATAGGATACAGAGCAGTCCGGTCCCTGGCTTAGAGCTAAAGTGCTCCTTGTTCAACATGACGCAGGCAGACAGAGAAGACGAGCAGCACAGTTTGGAGATAAAATGGATCTGATGAGTGCAGCATGCGGATGGAGAAAAGGACATGTGAGGGAAAATATAGACTCTGAAAATGGAAAGTTCAAGAAATGCGTTTTGGATCCATGGGACCAAAAAAGCAGGAAAAATTCACTAGCTACTTTTTTCTTTTTCTGGTTAAGTTGCAAAGCTTTTGTTCTCATTGCTTTTTAGTTGCCTCCAGTGTTCCATTCAGCAAGTTCCACATTAACTTCTTCAATCCATCTCCGGACTTCAGCCAGGCTCCCTTCATCGCACTTCCTCTCTGCTTTTACCATCATTATCCCTGTACGTCGGTCTCTCTTCTCTAGCACCTCTGGGCTTCATCTGATGTTCCATCGCTGTCATCCTCCATCTCTTTAACTCACTCCCTCTATCTGTTCATCCACAGGATGGCTCTACCACAGTGTTTATGTCTGCAGAGTCTAGGCTTCTCTTTTAGATACTCTCTTCTCATTATAATACATAACAGGACTTGGCTTAATCCCCTGACCTTGTTACTGCTCGGTGTAAACTGCTGCTCTACAATCCAGTCATCCTCATCATTCTATCTTGTTCCTTTCAGTGCTTGATCACTGCCTCAGCATCTGGCTTTATTTCTTGTTCTACTTTCTCCCCCAACAAATGGAGAGCAAATGGATAGATGAACGCTAGGAAGGATGGATGGACAAAGTGAGGAGAGGATGGGCGGACAGGAGCGAGCAGACAGAAGGATGGATGAAAGGCAGGATGGATAAAAACCGGTTGGTGGGCGAATGGATGGATCAATGGATTGATATTTTGATATCGTGTGGCACTTGTGGCCTTTATTGACAGTAACCAGACAAGAAGACAGAAGGAAAAGGAGGAAGACATGCAGTGAAGGTCTCAAGCCTCTGCATTTAGGGCCTCCAATCTACCAATATACTACACCCCAGATGTATTATGGGGATTTCCATAATATTTTATTTTTCCAGATGTGGCAAAGAACTCAATTCCAAACTTTTGCAGACAGCCTATGAATATTGATAGTCTTTCCATCACCATCCTTAACAGAATGCCAGAACAATCTGGTAGCTGTCATCAGAGTTTAACTGCTTTGATTTATTGCAAATTCAAGCCTCAATTTCTGAAGCTTTTTCACAACATGGCCACATAAACACTATATAAACTGAATTAGGAGAGAGCCCGTTTGCAGTTTAAGTGCTAATATAGCTTGCCTTTTTTCAGCAGAAAAAGAATAGCAGGGTGTGAAAACAAAAGAAACCAATGTGCCATTTAGCGCTTAAACACCAAGAGCGACAATGAAAAACACCTATTGTTTGGAGCTTTTATCATAATCAGTCCACCCACATGATTTTTATGAAAAACTGTAATATACTGTAAATCCTTTTGTTTTGTGAGATTTGTGCTGATCTCTGGTACAAAATCCACATATGCTCAGAGGAACACATACACACTGGAGAACAACTGGGGAACTGAGTCCTTAGTGCAAGTAATAGTGCTTCCTTCAGTTCTACAGTTGAAGTATTAATATGACACCAGAAGCCCTTTCTGTTAGTGTAAGGGTCTCCTCCTATAAAAACAATGCCTTAATTCAACAGGGCAACTCGAGCAGATTGTGTCTCCAACGTAATGTGGCTGCAGACAAATTGTTCGCATCTGGAAGTAAGTCCAATGCTCCAACAATTAACATTGGCCTTTGTGTGGTGGATATCCTCTGGTATTAGCAGTTCAAGAATACATCCTTAATTAACAGATAAATATCTTAATGGAACTGCTATTCTGCTTCTTACATTTATGTAACATTTTCTGGACTTGCAAAATAATGTTAAATTTTCCTTTATGTAATCAAGTATTTAAGAAGCGCTAGTCTTAAAAATAAGACGTTTTCCAGTTTGTGTAAGCATCTAAGCCCTACAAGCTATTAATCGGATGTTTCAGCTGACCAGCAGTGTGCAGCAACAGATGTGCCTGGGGAAACACCACATTCCTCTTTGCTTCACATAGACTGGTCACTCTTGCTCTTTCTATGACTCGAACTTAAAAGACTTAAACCACAGAAACAATATGACTACAATTTCTAGATTTAAAAGCAGTTTTGAAAACTGTTGCTTTTCAAAACTTTGTTATGCCTTGATACAGGTAATCATCCCATGCCCATTTACTGTTTAGAATGGTGGTGACATTAGAGGAAAATAAAATGGAAACTAAAGGACAGCCTAAAGAAAACACAAGAGACAGACACAGGAGTAAACACAATCCATCACTGCTGATCTGCAATCTCTCCGGGACCCCATCCACCTTCTCCTGAATACTGATCTCCAGCTCTTCCTCTCTACATGAGTCTGCTTTTGTTGTTGCATCTATATTTCTTTCACTACAGCGATTCGGTCTTTCATCACTCTCTGTTCTCCATGCCCCTCATTTAGTTTTTCTCCAGGGCCATGATGGGCCTTCTATTTGTTTTAAGCAACAGATAACAAGACCATCTTACCTGAAGTTTTAGCTGGTCTGATGACAGGAGTAGAGCCATTATTTCAGCATTTTTTACTGCGACAGACCTTACTAAAACCTCTGAAATATTTGTCACATTTAATAATGAGTGGCTGCAGCTAAAACTCAGTACAGAAGCCAAAGGGGAAGTTTGCAGATGGTGGCTGGAGAAGGAAAGCGTAGCCTATGTGGGAGAAACGTCAAAACTCTAATCGAGCCACGGAGCCTCTCCAACACACAGAGGCAACGTCCGTTCAGTCATTTCTCCCAAGTCCACCCACTGCAACATGTCTTTTTCTTCTTATAACACTCTTTAAGGTCCACTGTAATATCAAAGACTGACAGGAAGTGATGCCGCCTAAAAAAAGTAGTAACACCCTGTGATACATTTGGTCACATTACAACCTGACTGTATTTTACAGTATTTTATGTGACAGACCAATAAAGTAGCTCATCAGAAGTTGAAGGGAAAACATACATGTTGAAATCTTGAGTTATTAGTCATGCGATTCCACAAATGTGGCCTTGGAAGGGTGGCCAGAAGAAAGCCATTAGAAGTCCCATTTACAGTCAGGTCAAGCCATGCGGGTCACATCGCAAACATGTGGAAAAAGGTGATCTGGTCGGATAAGAATAGTGTTGTGGTAGTTGGTCTGGACTACATTTTTACTTCGTCTCAGGGATTTTATTTTTCATGACCTGCCAAGATCTGTATAGTCTGACTCTATGAAATGGTTAGGTTAGTTTTCACTAAAACATTTACATCTACATTAAAATCCCTGTTATGGCAGTGGTTCGGAGCTAAATTATCATATGCAATCAGTTAATGCATTATGTCAATTGTAGGCTCTCCAGCAGCAAGCTGCACACCCTCTTATTCATCCCTTGTTTTCGAAGCCTGATCTGGCAGTGTGTAACCTGGCTGAGTAGGTATGTTCTCCAGGGAGGAGTGTGTTGCCAAGGATGCTTAGAGCGGTGCTTGGCAGATTATTACTATCACTGAGGACACAAGGCCCAGCACCAGGAGACTGCTTTAACAAGGTCAGTCTGCACAATTTCAGGAGCAGTAAGTGTGCGAAGGACTGCGGAAGGTGGCCTTAACTGTTCTGGCTAACATTTGCTCATTGCTTTGTTAACTATTAATGCAGATACGCAACAACTCCCCAGAGATAAACTTTAATGGTTGTCAGAGAATTTCACTGCTGTGGGCTGACTGCACCAGCTGGGAGGCTTGAGGCCCTTGCTGAAGGACATGTCCACTATAAGTAAAGAATCAGTTCCTCTTGTGTTTCTCATCCCTTAGCCATTCATCATTGTCATTCTCTCATTTTTTTATTAGTAACAATCACCTCCAAACATCCTCCACTCATCGTCACAGTCCCAGCACACAGAATCCTTCACCCTCTCCCCTGCTCCCTCCATCACTGTCTTCACCTCCCACGCTTCATTCCCCTCCTTCCCCACAACTCACAGCTTCTGTTTTTATTCCAGTGGGCTTTGATGAGTGTGTGGGTGAAGTGGGGACTGGTTAAATGACTGGGGACTCGTTAGTGAGTGGAGGTCAATTTCTTTTTTAATGCTCATAAACTTAAACACCCTTACAAGCTAAAGATACAATATGGCGAACTTTATCTTTGCTTTTGATTTTTCAAAACAGAAAATGTTTCTCTTCCGAGATAATTTCTCAGTTAGTAAACAATTAGCTGCAAACTACTAAAGCAACCAACCATTTACAATACAGTTAAACATTAAACTTTTAAATTCTTTTTGAGAGACAAAGGCATTCCATTTAGGGGGAAAAGCTGCAATTTCCACTTAATTCACACAACTTCCTGCACATTAGTTATGTATTTTACTAGTTTTAAGCAATAATTTTCTGTTGCAGGTTGAGAATGCCGTAATGAAGGGTGTCAGGCACTGATGAATTATTATTGATCATAACCAGACGTTACTATGTTGGTCCCTAAATTCCCTGCTTGCTGGAAACTGGGTTAGGGTTAAAAGGAATAGTCCAGCTTTAACACACACTAGCTGAAGACACAGGTCAAGCTTTGTCTGATTAAGGTGCAGCTGCAGACAACACAAACAGGCATGTTCCACCATCTCAGCTTCAAAAAGGATGTGTCCATTGGTGGGGTATCATCATAAAAGACAAAAAAAAAAGTGCTAAACTGCAAACAGGTAACTATAAAAATACAGCTCACTACAAATCAAAACAAACCGCTTTACAGGAGCTGCCGCCAGAAGTAAGGTGGATAAGAGTAAAGTTTAGTTGGAATGTAATGCAAAAGCAGTTACAATCTATACTTTATACTAGGATTGTCAAAATAATCAATATTTCGATAAAATCGATACTAAAAACATGAATTATTCAAAGATACTTATTTGTGTCAAAATGGAAAAAAACGGACCCATTCAAATTTGCCCAAATAATCGGACTTCTTTGTGCAGCGTAGGAGGTACTTTCTCTGTGAGGCAACAGACAGGAAAACGGTGACACGTTAGCTGAGCTAACACACTGATGTTTGAGAGTAAATTAAAAAGGGTCAGTAAAGCTGTTGTATCCGTAACAGTGAAGTAGTAAACCTCCAGGACGATACAGGCTAAAAAACATCTGTTTAAATATTAGCATCAGGGACACTGACAACCCAATGACTGTGTTCTGTTGGCCTGAGATCCCCCATCGACATGCGCTTCCGAGCTGCGAGGTTTCAAATCATGCAACGCTTCGCTCTACTGCGGTACGAATTAAGGCAAGAAAATGTTAATGAGCTGACGGCTCGGTCAGCTACTGGTGAGGCAATGAAACAAACCAGTACGACCCCCTCTATCACTCCTCTGTTTAGCTGTAAAGGCTAATGTTGCTAATAACAGAGGTTATGGTGGAGGCAGCCTGAAGCTGAACAATTTTAGCAGAAAAAAGCAGGAACCCAAAGCAACCTACCCTGCTGCTGTAGTTGACCACAAAAGAAAATATTATGCAAAATTATTGGAAAGACAGAAATTGTACAGGGCCGCTGCTGAATACATTTGCATGGACCAGAGCTTGGTTTACACTATAAAAATTATACGTTGTATGACCCAGATCCATGTTTGTTTTCAGACACAATTTCTTTTATTAATACACAATAAATAAGCAATTATAATTAAATTAAAGAATTGCACAATGGTATAAAAGTTTATTCTCCCATAAAGAATACTAACCTTTAGACTAAATGTTATATTTTCTACTGTTTTGTCAAATAGGGAGGTGAGACTTAAACGATAAATCTTTCTAAACGAGGACTGAATTGTCCTCTACTTATTGGCTTTGCCTTAATTACCAAAGTTAACATTTAGTCATATTTTAATAAATCATATTGGGTTATTTTTTTTTTAGAAAGAATCCTGTTCCTTCAAAAAATGTTTACCGCTGTATTGATGGAGTATCAAGTATTTTTCTTAGTATTTGTATCAAGTTTAATATTTTTGTATCGTGACAACCCTACTCCATACTGTTCTTTTTTTTTCAAAATAGCAGTGGATTTAAAAAAATTGAGTAAAGCTCAAATTCTTATAAAAGCTTCTATTTTCATACATGTAAAAGCACTGAGAAATTGTCACATTTAACATTAGTGTTAGTCGTATATCCTGCAGTTTTGTTTCCAAATCTCCTAGGCAAGTAGAAAAAAACGCTGAAGTCCTGACATTTTCACCCACTTGCTTAAATAAATCAAATTTCTAAATGTTGCAAAGTTGATAGCATTAAAACAAAACAAAAAGGTGCTCAACAAATTATAGTCAAAAACAATGCTTATACGATTAAACACTTACTTCCTGTCCAGAGAGGTAGTACGCTGCCAAAAGTCCCCCAATGAACCGAATGTTGACCTCAAACACTGACACCTCGGCATTCTGGGAAAACAAGAGAAGGATACAGAAATCAATAACGTGGTGCTTTAAATATTTAGATTTTGGTCTATCTTAATGGTAAAATGTGTCGAGGTAAACAAAGCTATGGAATACCATGCATAACACCAAAGTAGCCTTTTGATCCTTACATACACACATCCTGGAGATTTACAATAATGACTTCAACTTTTATCACAATATTTTGTGGCATCAATTGTGCTAACAGAAAAAGTACTTACAAAAACTCAACCTGGTGCTTTTGGCTTTAAATCTACCTATGCATATAGCCAGAGTCTTACAAACAATGCTTATCCATTATCAGACAGACCCTTCACTACACCAATCACATGAAACAGAGCTTCATTGTTCAATAGTATTCCATTTATCATTCTGTCATTTTTTGACATTTAAGCATAGCATTTATTTATTTTTTGTTCTTATGGAATAGTGGAAAAATAATAAGTGTTTTTGGGGTTTGCATCCTTAAAGGTGATCCTTCGTATCTCCAATTCTTGTCAGGGTCAGTTTGTTCTCCTGGTAGATGCTAAACAATATAAAATTACCAACCCCCAAGTTTCACTTAGTTTTCTTGAACAAAACAGCAAATAAACAAAATATTTAATTGGTCATTAACATAAATTTACAGAGCATAGAACCCTAATTAAATACTTTTATTTCTACACCTCCACTGGTATGTGGTAACTGCAAATTAACCCAATGTTGAAGCCCATTTTGTTTTAGCTCCTAAGTCACAAACGCAACTCATATGTAGCAACTGGCAGACATCCTAACAGTTGGAGCTCTACTTTACCTGACTGCTAACAGCCATTTCACCTAGAGTTAATGCTTTATATAGAAGAAGCAGACATTTCAAGTCTCTAATCCTGCAGCTTTCTGTTGTGCTCTGGGATGTTTTTCTAGTACACAGCCTTTGGTAAGTTATATTTCAAATACCATGCGTTTGGACTGTTAATATTTGTCAGTCTCATGATGCCAACACCAGATTACAGAAAATTATGGTTGAGATGCTAAAGCCTCGACTCACTGTGAATGATAGCAGTGTCATAATGACAAAAACAGAGAAGATCTGTACTGTTTAAATACATCAAAAGTCATTGGTTCAAGTGTTTTGGTTTGATGGCATGCTATAATGCAGTATTCCTCAACTAGTGGGGTGTGCCCCCACAGGGGGCGTGTTTAAGAGTCAGGGGGGAATGAAAGGCAAGGTGGATTCAACCGTCTTTATTCATAATTGAATGATAAACAAGACTCCAGTCACTAGGTGGAAGCAGTGTTCAAACAAATCAACAGGCTGCCTGTTCCAGTGGAAGAAGTGCACAGCATCGGTGTAAATAGAGCTGATGGAGGAAAGATGGAGAAGTTTCTCATCACAGTAAAAACAAAAACGGAGGATTTGTCAGTGGCAAGAAATGGGGTTAAACATAAAATCAGAAAATATGACCACCTTAGCCTTGGATTCACCATTAATACTGTCGGAAATGAGGAAAGACCTGATTGTGTTTTGTGTCTAAAAGCTCTGGCAGCGAATATCATGAAACAAACAAACCTGGAGACTTTACACCCAAGTCAATTCTTTCATCAAAAACTCGATCAGCATCGCCAACAGGCGCTACTACTTTTCGATTTGTTAATGAATGCAGCATAAAGACTAATCAGCGTCGCCTTCTGTTACGTAATGTGGGTTCTGAGAGATTTTACTCACCAAGTCCTGACCTACAGACACAGATTCATGTCCTTTTATGTCAAGGCCTGTCATGGATAGTCTGCTGCTGCTAAGACACCTTTACAAACCAATCCAGTGAAAGAGGGAGATTTACTTGTTAAGGCCCATCTCAATTTCAGTCACAATAATTTCCTTATCAGCAGATATCTACTATCTTTCACAGAACGCTGCGGTTCATGTGAGGATATCTGCCCTTCCTTTGAACAACACCCATCTTTTCTCATGATCTGTGAGCCGTTTGAAGCAGGACTGATTCTGGGCTTTTGGGTGAAAAGATCTGAATCACTCCTAAAACAATCGACAGCTCTTGCCTTTGATGCTGGGACTTTCTTTTCTTGAGTTGAATGAACAGAACACAGACCACATTACAAAAGACATTTCTTCAACTTCGCTGTAAATTAAAAGATAAAGCATTTGCAGCACATTTGTAACTGATCCCTATGAAAAGGCCAAGTATTTCTCTCAATCCCAATGATTTTTTTAAATGAATGAATTAATGCAAATGCTTAAACATCAATAAATATACCTCTAGTTGGGAGAGTAGCTGACATGTAAATTGAGAAATGTTTAGAGCAAACATCTGCAACAATTCTGCTAAATGGGAAAGAACTTGGTGACTGTTGTGTGTCTGGGTAGGTGGGTAGGCTCCTTTTAATTACAAAGTTTAAACTCATTTAGGTTAGAAGGAAACTATGAGTATTACAGCAGCTTCATTGGGAATTTTGGCAAAATATAAATATGGTTATATGTGAGCAAACAAAACAGGACAGATTGCAATATACCGTCAAAGCCCAGCTTGCATGGCGCAATTAATGTCAAATGATACCTGCATGTTTTATGTAGTTATTTCATTAAAAAAGATAAATACATTTGTTCAAAAGGAAATTAGAAGTAATTCTCGTCATTGGTTAAATGTACACAATGCTGTGTACAAATAGGTTGAATCTTCTCTAGATATAAGGTCAATTCTCTCTGTAGTATTCCTACAAACATCAGGACTCTCCATGCTTCTCATTCATAAACTAAGACAAAACAATCTGGCATAAAGTCGGTCAAATTTGACGACAACTGAGGAATAAGTCAGCCGGGGGTGTCAGCCAAAATAAATTCTGCAGCAGCTCCGTAAGCCAGGTGGCAAAGAAGCCGAGCACACGGTTTTTCCTCTAACAAAAGACTGACACAGTTAGCAAAAAGCTGCGAATGGAAAGGGAATGATAGGGAAACGGGACTGCCAGTAGAGTTAAAGATTACAGCTGAAAATCAGATCATCAAACTGGGCAGGAATGAGCTCGACAGCTGTAGATGATTTCCCTCACTCGATCTGCTGCATCAGCTGATCAAACTCCTCCACCCTTACACAGGTGATTAATGAGAATGTTAACAAAGTCTATTAACCTGGAGGCTGAAGGTGGATTCAGACCTCCTGCTGGCACATCCATCAGATGGAAGCGAGCTGCAGTGTCAGGGTCCAACCTGGACAGTAGACAGTCCAGTAATGACTCACTGCCTGGCTCAACCTAACATGACAGCTATCACATCAATCATGAGTTGTAAGGTTTGAGGATGGGGTAATGGCAAGTGTGGGGTTTAATTCAGATTTAGTGGAGAAGATGGGAGATAGTATAGTATAGTATAGTATAAACTACAACATATGCATCCCACACAGCATGAAAATACATGGAAAATAAAAGGTTGCTTTTTGTTTTACCTTTTGAGCCTTTCATGTTGGAATGATTGGATTTTTGCGAGTTTAAGGCACTATGCCATGGAAAGGTATTCCTAAGCATCAAACTTTTCCACAATGTTTCACATTCCCTTATTAGTAAATGGTCTCAGAGCTACATGTAGCACTGGCAGTAGGCTTGGTGCTGTTCTCCTGTGAAGTCCGGCTGTACCAGCGGAGCACAAATATCTAATATACAACTAACTTCACTGCGGTCAAATGTCTGCAGTTTTGCACTTTAAATTATTATTACCATGGCTGAGAGAAAAACTTCCTCATAAAACCCAAAATTGGAACTTCTTCAGGCAACCGTTGTGACCATCATGTCATTCAGCAAATAAAGCCAAGCCACTCCCTTGATGGCATCTGCCATTGTACAAAAGAGAGTTCAAAGTGCACAAGCATCCAACTTGAGGAGTTGGATGCCTTTTTGACACTCAAGTCTTGTTCGGTCTGAACGCACCATTAATTGCATTAGTGCAAACGAGAAAAAGAAATAGTCACATTCTAGAGGTCCAGCCCAACAACCAGCTCTGATTATTTAAGATAGACTTTTCACTAAAGCTAAGCTGTGATTAAATTCTTTAGAGTCAGAAAGAGAACGACCAAGCAGGAATGGCACAAAAGAGAAGAGGCAGAAAACATGCATGAATGAGTGGGGGACAGATGCAGCAGGGCTGCTAGAACTAGAGGCACTGTTGGTGGATGAGTTTAACTATACAATGCAAAAGGCAGGGCACAAGAGAGCTGAAGAAGATACTGCAGACAGAATGGAGTGGATGGAGCGCAGCGTTGAGGGTGATTATTAAAAGAAGAGTCGCTGAAAGAGTGAAGGGGAGGGTAGACTGTGAGACCAGTTGTGATCTAAGGTTTTCAGGTAGAGGCACCAATGCAAAGACAGAAGGCAGAGAATGAGGCAGCAGAGCTGTAGATGTTAAGATTTCTATTGGAAGCAAAACTGGCATGAGCCTATCAGAGCAAAGGTTCATATCTAGGAGACTGGAGAGCTGGAAAGAAGCAGGCTGAGATGGCTTAGAGGTGTCCAGAGGAGGGAAAGCGGCTATGAAGAGGGTTGGTGTGATGGAGGAGGACGCTGGTAGGGTGAGATGGAGGCAGAGGATTTGCTGTGGTGACAACGGAGAGGTTGAAAGAAGGGCAGTGCCTCTCATGCATGCACGTTAAACTTGACTAAGAGTGATGGTTTTAATTGCCTGAATGGAAATGCAAACTGTGACTTTATTCCAACCTGAGGGCTGTTTAATGAAGGCTGAGTACAGCTTTACATTTATCTGTTGACCCTTTAGGGCTCAACAAATCTCTGATGTAAGAACTAAGCCCGATACCATTCCTGCTGCAAATTATGCCTCTCTGAGCGTGTAGAAGACTAGAGAACTACCTGATTTATAAAAGGACCAGAGTAGAAGGCATAGTGATGTTAAGACCATTTTATCAAGATTCATCCTAAACTAGCCAAACCTTTAATCATGCTGCAGCAGACGAAGGAGACCCCAGCACTCCTCCGCCTAATGCATGCAGGTATGAGTCCAATTCATTAATGGAAGCAGAGCGACACGCCTCCCTCTTCCTTCGGCTTGTTAAGAGAAGCTTCGAGTCTCACCCCCCTCTTCTCCTCCCTCTCCATCTTGTAATATCTCCTCTCCACTCCCTCGTGTTGAATCTAAGGGGCTCTCTTCCCCTGCCTTCTTGATGCTCAACGCCAGAACGTTTGCATGCCCCCCCCAAACTCACTGCCTCCTATTTCTGTCAATGTTATTGCTTTTTCTCCACCTGTTTTAATCTGCAACAAAGTTGTTTGTTGTGAGAGAAGAAACTGGCTTCTGCAGCAGGCGTTTTCAGAAACAGGTTTTGGAATTTAAAAAATGCTGTCACTGATTTTTATTTTTCCAATTTGCCTGCCAATCCAAGACTGAAAAAAACATATTTTTCACTTCAGCAGGAGGATTTACCTCATTGGCCCCTGTTTCAGTAAAGCTCATACTTACAGACCATTTGGCACAGAGCTTTTCTATTCAGAAGGCCCACAGACAGCATTGTTGACCTTTAGCACCCAGCTGCTGGACTTTGTGTCAAACACACACAAGACTGACATCTCATTTTAGTACACCTCATCCTGGGTTTTGTCTTGACCTTGCTCTTTGCCTTCATTACTCTCCCTGTTCCCTCACCGTGGCTTTTTTTTTAATTCCACAGCTTGACCACAGTAACCTAGAGGCTAATTAGCCCTCCAAGTGTCATGCTGCTAGATCCCCTCCGCCTACCTGCGCTGCCCTGTTATTGCCTCAGGAGGGAGACTGACAGGCTTGGAAGTCAAAACAATACAAAGGGATGATAAAGAGGCAGAGAGAGGTAAAATGATAACCAAATGTGGGCAGGAAGATTTAAAGTTAAATTACAGTTAAACTGGTTAGATTGATCAGGAAGTAAGGCAAGAAAAGCATGAAGAGGAAGCATGAGTGCCAAACCAGGTAAATGGATAAATGGCAAGAAGCTAAGTTAGCTCAGAATTAAAGTGAGAACAAGGTAAACACAGACATACCTCTTAAAAATACCCTTAAACTTGAGAATTTCATTTCCCTTTGGGATAAAGTATTATTGAATTGAATTTGCACATTTTGTAACATTAAAAACCACAAACTTCAGTTTGTTTTGGTGAGATTTGACATGACCAAGACAAAGTGCTGCAGAATTATGAAGTGGAAGGACAATCATACATGTTTAAAAATCTAAAATCCTTTTAGATTTTTATTTGTAAAACATGCATTTGAATGTACCCCCACACGGCACCACACCATTTTGGTTCCATCTGACCAGAACATCTTCTTCCATATGCTTACTGTGTCTCCTATATTACTTGTGGCAGACTTTAAATTGACAACCTTTCTACAGCTTTCTTTCAACAGCCACTGTCTTTTCGCCATGGTTCCATAAAAGGTCAGATTTGTGGAGGGCACTCCTATTGACAGATTCTCCCATCTGAGCAGTAAATCTCTGCAGCTCCTCCAGAGTCACCATGGTATTCTACTTCTGATTAATGCTTTCTTTGACCGACCTGTCGGTTTTCTACTAACTCTACATTTCATTTTCAGGTGATGGACTGAACAGAGCTTTGTAAGATGTGAGAAGTTTAGGATGTTGTTTTATTACCAAACCCTGCTTTGAACCTCTCCACAATTTTCTTCCTGGATCTGTCTGTTGTGTTCCTTGGTCTTCATGATGCTGTTTGCTCACTGATGTTCCGTAAGAAACGTTTGAGGCCTTCACAGACCAGCTTTAGTAATGCTGAGAATAGATTACACACAGGTGGACTCTATTTACTATTTAGGTGACTTCTGAAGAACAATTTGCTGTGCTGGATTTTATTTAGGGGCATTAGAGTAAATAGGGCTAAATAAAAATGCTTGTTTTCAGTTTTTGGTTTCTGCAAAGTTGTTGTCGTTTTATATCTGCTTCACAATTATTACCAACTTGTTTGTTGGTCTAACTCATAAAATCCCAGTAAAACACATTCAAGTGTGTGCTTTTAATGCAACAAATTCTCAAATAAATTCTCTAGAAAGGACTTTTCGACAGGCGGAGAAGAAACGAGTTTAGAACAAGACTGACCGTAGAGTGGAGGAATATGAAGGGATGAACAAAGAAAACAATGAAGAGAAAGAACTGCCAAGTAGTAACAGATGGAGAATAAAAAGAGACGGAGGTAACTGTGCTACCAAGAAGGAGAAACAGCAGGGAAAGTGAAAATGATACAAAAAGAGAAGAAACACGAAAAATCCGACAAACAGAAGCAACTTAACGTTAACGTAAAAAAGGTGACATCTGATAACAGAAGACTGGAACGGCAAAATAAATGAGTTGAGCTATAGAGGTGATAGAAAAGAGAGTTTTAGCAAACAGCTGAGAGGAAGAGGAGAAAGAAGGAAATGAAACTGAATAATAAAGGTGGGCATGAGTGTCAACAGGATCAGTCAAAGGAAAGAGGCAATATTATAGCATGCTTTTACCTACACTGTGTTAAGTTGAACCTGAGGATTATAACAGTCTTGTTATTTAAAGCATTAATAACAATAAACGCCTGACTGTACTGAAGTCGGCCTTGGCTACTGTTTTTATTTAAAATTTTATTACAAAGCACAAATTCAAAAGATATCTTTGAGAAAATCAATCTCTTGATAAATGTTGACGTTTTGGTGCAAAATGGCATCAAAGACAAATTCTAATCAAACTAATTATTAGGATCGGATTGATTCATAAGAAACAATCCAACCTGTTTGGTCTATGATGTGTGTTTCATTAGCTTCCATGCATGTGAAAAACCCAGAAACTAGCCTGGTAAAGTAGCAGGGAGCTGCAGACAGGTCAGGTGTGGGAAAAGTAAGTGAGGGTCCTCACTTAGCAGACATGCAGTCTGTGCTTTTTCAGCAGGACACTTTCTATGTTATGTTAATGACCAGAACTGACATCCATCAAATGCTCAGCGCCCCACTAGGTGAAAGACCGCTGATGTTTTCAGCAAACATTCTAGGTAAACAGCTTTATGGCCAAATAGTGAAAGAGCTTTTTGAATTCAGCATGGTCACCCCATTAACTACACACTGATCCACAATGATGAAATACAGGCCCGGGTAGAGAAAACCACTGTAAAATTCAGAATATTGCAAAAACCGTTACTGCGTGGATATAATGTAATAAATCAGAAAATAATGTGGTTTCATTTGGTGCTTCTCTAATTCCTGGAGAAGAAACTGCAGTGGGCTTTCAAACTCAATGGGTAATTGTGTTGAATAGTTAGAGCTGTATTTTGTATTGAAACACGACAACCATGCCAATGTCAATGTGTGCAATCACAGTCGCAAAGACTTAATGCATGCAACGCTTGGTTGGGTGAGACAGATTTAAGTGTCATGCATGCACCCTCTACATGCTACAAATATCTTCACAGCCCTTCCACCTGTGTGTCTCAAGAAGTCAGGTGAAGATGCAAATGGAGAGACTGAACTAGAATAAGGCTGCAGGTCCAGATCATGTCAGCCCAAGAGTCCTGAAGGCCTGGTTAGAGCAGCTCTGTGGGATTCTGCAGCACCTCTTCAATCTTAGCCTGGCCCAGAAGAAGGTTCCAGTGTTGTGGAAGACCTCCTGTCTTGTTCCGGTACCAAAGAAAACTCACCCATCAGTCCTCAATGACTATAGACCTGTTGTCCTGACATCTCACATCATGAAGGTCCAAGAGAGACTCCTGTTGGCCCACCTGAGTAAGCAAACAATAAACCATCAGGACTCCCTTCAGTTTGCTTATCGCTGTGGAGTTGGAGTTGAAGATGCCATCATACACCTGCTTCAACGAACCCACTGTCATCTGGACAAAGCCAGCAGCACTGTGAGGATCATGTTCTTTGATTTCTCCAGTGAATTTAACACAATTCAACCCGATTTGCTTTGTCAGAAACTCCAGAAGACTCAGGTGGAGGCCTCAACAATCTCCTTGATCAAAGACTACCTGACAAACAGACTACAGTTTGTGAGACTGAAGGGTTGTGAGTCTAACCAGGTAGTCAGCAGCACAGGAGCACCACAGGGGACTGTACTCTCACCATTCCTTTTCACTCTGTACACCTCAGACTTCCAGTACAAGACAGACTCCTGTCATCTGCAGAAATACTCGGATGATTCTGCAGCCGTGGGTTGGATCAGAGATGGACAAGAAGATGAGTACAGGAAGGTGGTGGACCGCTTTGTGGCAAGATGTAGAATGAAATCACCTCATCTTGAATGTGAATAAAACAAAGGAGATGATTGTAGATTTTAAGAGAAACAGGAATAAGTCAAAAACTATTTCCATCATGGGAGAAGAGGTGGAGGTGGTGGAGGAGTATAAATACCTCGGTGTTCACCTGGACAACAGACTGGAGTGGAGATGCAACTGTGAAGCTGTCTACAAGAAGGGACAGAGCAGACTGTACTTCTTGAGGAAGCTTAGGTCCTTTGGTGTTTGCAGCAAGATGCTGCATATCTTCTATAAGTCTGTTGTGGAAAGTGTGATCTCTTCTACCATCATCTGGTGGGGAAGCAGCATCAGAGCCAGGGACTTAAAAAAGCTCAACAAGCTGATAAAAAAGGCTGGCTCTGTTCTGGGGACTCCTCTAGAACCTCTGGAGATCATTGTGCAAAGAAGGATTCTTCATAAAATGAACAACATCTTGGAGAACCCTGAGCATCCTCTTCATGAGACTGTCCTACAACAACAGATTGTCTTCAGTCAGAGGCTTCTTCAGATTTGCTGTAAGACGGAGCGCTACAGGAGATCCTTCCTGCCCACAGCCATCAGCATCTACAACGGCTCTTTGAAGAAACCTACATAATGAGCTACAACATTTAATTTCCCTTTGGGATTAATAAAGTATTTTTGAATTGAATTGAATTGATGCTGCTTGATTTTAGTTATCAAGATGCTAAAGCCTCCAGAAAGGGGTGGGAACATTGTGATGTTGGGTAGACAAGGAAGAGTGTGGAAAACGAGTGTTAATCCCAAAAGATACCATCATCGCAATACTCAACATTGCAATCGCTGGTTTATCTGATATTTTTTTAGACTCTTTCAGTTTTTCCATGACAGCGTGACACATCATTGAGAATCAAATGATTCTGGCATAACCTCAGCGTTGACAGCGGGGTGTTAACAAGGGAGGGTTTCATTAATCACAGTCTGGCAACATCTGCATATTATCAGATAAATGAGCAAAATGGCTTGTTGAAAGGCCAACAAATTAGCATGTATAAAGTCTATCAGCCGAGGATCCGTCACAGACAGCAGATTACTGAGGTGATTGGAAAAATGAAAGGAGAAGCATAAATAGGAATTCAAATGTTTATTAATATTCTCCCCTCCTAAAGGTTTTGACAGATCGGCTTGAAATTTGGTGAGTTTGCTCAGAAGAGATGGAGAATCTAAAGTTAGCCGAATCTTGACTTTTCATGCATGTCAAAGGGGCGTGGCCAGACCTCAAAGTTTTACTTCTCTCCAAGAAAAACTAAATTTTTAAGGCTCCTACAAAACAAAGCCACACAGACACAAAATCTTCTGTGATTGGGTCACATTTGGTCCCCAACAACACTCAATGGTCAACTACTGACATCACCTTAGCTCTGCCCACTGAGAACAGGAAGTCTAATGGTTTACTTTGGAAGGACCACATTGGACACTCTTGACCTAATTAACTTCAACCTTTGCCAAATGACAGGAGACAAGTTGGTCTAACTTTATCTCCAATACCAAGACTTTTGGCCAGACGGTGTGGCTTTGGTGGCGTGGCAAAATCTGAAGTCCTACCACCATACGTTTGGTTTGGTTCATATATATATATATATATATATATATATATATATATATATTAACTAATCTACACCATACTGAACAGATATTGTGGGTGGGCGTGGCCTAATGCCTCCACAGTACCTCCTAAAAGCATTAAAACAATATGCACCCAAGTCATGATTTGACCAAGGATTATAAAGTTTGGTACACATACGTAACTTCTCAGGACCAACAATAAAAGTCTCTTGGGTCCAAGGTCACAAACCACACAGGAAGTCGACCATTTTGAATCAAAGCCGCCATTTAGTCTCTTTCACCCATGTATCTGAGCGAACTCATCCAACAGCCTTCGACCGACAGACTTCAAAATGACTCACTATTGTCTTAAGGCATTCGAGATCAAGTTCTGAAAAGCTATTTGCTGCATCAAAGCATGTGGGCATGGCCAAGCCTCAAAATCTGACTTGTCGCCATAAAAGACGATGCTGGGATAACTTCCAAACACAAGGTCAGAGCTTCACCAAACTTTCTCTTTCATCAGAAAGTCTCTGTCCTTTTCCAAAAGCTTATGTAGATACTTTTGCATAGTAAAGGAAGGTTATTACTCACCACACTGAAGTCCAGATTCTGCTCAATCCATTCTTGGCCATCCTTAAACTCCTCGTGCAGACCCATGATGTACAGGGTGTCTAAGGCATCCACAATGGTTGCCCCTAGCTGAGAGTTACCTGAAGAAAGCACAAGATAAAGAAAATCCGAACATTAGATTCATCTGTGCAATGAAACAGCAGCAGATACATAAAATAAAAAGCTCAGATAAAAAGCTCAGACATTTTAAAATGCATCCAGCGGAAACCCCTTGACAGGGGTAGCAGAATACCCTATTATATATAAAATGAACACTTCACTGAGATGCTTGTGGGATAACGTGTCATCCCACAAGCAATACCCTCTTTGTTTCGAAGAAGCCGAGATCTTGTCAGATCAACGTTCATAACATTATATTATATTATGATGGTAAAAGTCAACGGCATTGCCCTTTAAATCTTCAATCATTTCCTCTCAGATACTGCATGCACTGCTTGAGTAGCTGAACCTGTCCACCATCCCTTCTTATCTAAGGCTCCATTCAAAACCACAGCGCCCGTCTTCACACGGCCCCTGCAGTGTTATCATCATCATCATAGAGCGAACCCTCTAAATCTCTCTAAAAATACACTGCATTCAGGCAGGCGGAGATAATGGCAAGATGTCCTGGCCATCCGCCGGATCTTGACAGATTGGCTTGGCTGCTGGTGGAGCAGAGGCCCCTGTTCGTTCCGCAAAATCCCCCGTTTGCCTCCCGTCTGTTGCTTTCACCTGCAGCTACACTTCAGGCACTCGTGACACCATCTAGACAAAGTCAGAGCCCTGACAAAGTTGTGGAGTTAAAGGACCTGAGTTTTAAGTGAAGGTATTGTAGAAGTGCTTTTAGGGACACGTTGTTTGCTCCTTTTTCCTCTTCCGTTAATCATCTCACAATGCCTGACATCATTCTGGGGATTCTATGTTTGCATGCAAGTAGATTTAATTAGCATGATAAATTTCAGCATACAGTATTTTGCGATCCTGCAAAAAATGAGCACAGCCGTGGGCCTAAACTGAAAGGCTGGTCAAGGAGAGCATCAGCCAGAGAAGCAACCAGAAGGTCTAAGGCAACTCAGGAGGAGCTACATAGATCTACAGCTCAGATGATAGAATCTATCAACACAACAGCTTTTACTTGTGCACTGCACAAATCTGGCTTTCATGAAAGAGTGGCAGAATAGAGACCACTGTTGAAGGGAATTCATTAGTGGTCCTACTTGAAGTTTGCCTGAAGTCATGTAGGGGACACAGTAACCATGGAAGAAGGTGCTCTGCTCAGAGGAAAAAAAAAACTTTTTGATCAACATGCAAAACATTGTGTGGTTGAAAACTAACACCAAACATTGTGGTAGTGGCAGCATGAGGCTGCAGGGATGCTTTCTTCAGCAGGGACAGGGAAGCCGGTAATAGTGGATAGAAAGATGGAAGGAGTTGGACCGCCTGTTAGGGCGATACTAGAGACTGGGATGGAAAGTCACCTTCCACTCAGACAATGACTCCAAATATTTTTCACACACACATTTATAGAGCCACAAAAAGCAGGACGCACCAAATGGTATTTTACCTCGCTCGAAACTTTGGAGTGCCGGATGAAGGTGGGGATTCTGTCCACTCACCTGGTCTGGATTCGGCCGGAGATGAAGCTGATTTTATTGACGGGATCGATCCTTCCCATGACATGTACGTATATCTTTATGAAATATCACTCGTTTCTGAGTTAGAGAAAACTAAGGAAAATATACAATTGAAAGAACTTCACTGTGTTACGCATCATTTACACATCTAAGACACAGTGTAACCTTTTATGTGTGCAGTGTTGATGATGATGAGGAGGAGAAAGAACAGCCCTCCTGCTCCCCTGAGGAACCCAGTTCTCTGGAGAGAGACAGAGGAAGGAGTCAGCCTTCAGGAAACAGGAGCTGCAGCAGTCGTTTCACTGGCAAGTAATCGTGGACAGGAACTGCCACAAGGCCTATCACAGCTCCACAGGTCAAACTGAAAGCTAATGTTTGACTCTGTGCCTGTGGTTGCATTATTGTAAATAGTTTATTGTAAATAGTTTTTTGATGGTTGCCTTTTTGCATTCAGCTTTTTGCATCTTGATAAAATAAAAGTATTATTTGAGTTTGTGTTAATCTGTTCTAAAGTTTCAACACAGTAACAAATGATTATTTTGTTTTGTTGTTTTTTGCACTTTTTATTGGTCTTACAGGGTCTTGTGAAGATATATGTGTGCTCATAGGTATCTGGAACACTTAAGAGATTTGATTACACTTCTTCAAATTGTTTATTTTGATGTACATATCTTTTCTCAAAATGTTCACAATGTACATTTTATTTCCGTAACTGAAGTTACAGACACACTCCAAATTAATTTTCTGTGGTTTGAAATGGTTTTGTGCTGCTTTTGTACATTACAATATGTGAGTGAGACAGCTATGATATTTCTATATTTAGGAAAATGTGTAAAAAAAATTCATTTTTCTGGTGGTTAATTGCAATTTTTAGCAATTTATTTAGTTAATATGGACTTATTACATACAAATTATTAAAATTTGGGATGTAAGGGTTGTATTATTGTCTAGCAAATTGAAATGCTCTGAAAAATGGCTCTACAGCATCTAAAAATATGCTCTGGCAGACTTGTTCTATGGTGGGTCATAAAGGGTTAAAAATAAAAAATAAAATTTTTCTCTTTCATGATGCCATTTATTTTGTAAGGTCCACTAGTCCTACCAACACCCACACAACATGATTCTGCCACCTTTGTGTTTTACAGCTGGGATGGTGTTCTCAGGCTTGCAAGCTTACCTCCTTTTCCTCCAAATGTAACTATGGTCATTGCAACCAAACACTTCGTTTTTGTTTCATCACAATAAAATGTAAAAAAAGAATTTGCTGACTGCATTTGCAGGCTGTAATCTGGCTTTTTATGTTGCTTTGGGAGTAATGGCTTCTTCGCCTCTGAGTGGCTCTTCAGCCCATTTGAGTAGATGATTTTCTTTAACGTGGATAACCAGCATCTTCTCACAGTCTTGCCTTTTTCTTCTGGGGTTGATATATACACTCTCACCACGTTTCTCTGTGGAACATACAACCCGTCTCCCTCCTCAAAGGTACGACGTGTCCCAAGGTGTTTATAATTGTTTGAACAGATGAACGTGGAACCTATAGATGTCAGAAAATTGGGCCAAAGGAGGAAAAACACTAGTGGAGGTCCAGAATTCTTTTTCTGACACCTTCGCTGATTTCTTTTTTAACCGTGTCCTGTCTGGCAGAGTAGCGCTCAGAATTGTTGTCCGAGTGCCAGGAAAAAGCCCAACAGATTTACTTTCACAAGCGAAGTATCACAGCTAATGTTTTATAGCTCTGCTTGATATTTATAAAAGAAACTTTATTATAAACTTCTTTGGGAATATTTCAATTGTTACGGACACAGAGACTGAAATGAAAAGGAAATTTAAATGTGCCGTTTGTTGCTTTGACCTTCCTAACCTTGAGAAATCCTGGAAACTTGCAGTTTCTTCTAATAACTCCTCGCTCCATCTCCTTTCCTCTACATCACTCACACAGTCTTCCCATCAGCCCCTCCTCCTCCTACCTAACCATCTGTTTGTTCTCATTCATCACTGTCAGGCAGCGTTTCCCCTAATCCTTCTTTGATCGCTCCATCCAAACCCTAATTTAGACTCTCCTCTTACCATCTGCATGCATGTTTCTCACACAATAATTCCTCTTTTTTGAAGAGTTCAGCTCTCACTGACACTTCTTTTTGTCCTGTTTATCTGGTCTACTCTACTGCCTTTACTTAAAAGCAGCCTCAACTTGCTTTGCATTGTTT
This sequence comes from Girardinichthys multiradiatus, assembly GCF_021462225.1. Lineage (NCBI taxonomy): Eukaryota > Metazoa > Chordata > Actinopteri > Cyprinodontiformes > Goodeidae > Girardinichthys > Girardinichthys multiradiatus. Next base: position 11,899,575 of record NC_061800.1, read on the forward strand.
CTGTATCCATATCCACAGCTGCTGCTTTCCAAAATTTCAGGTGCCCAAAGCCTTTCATGCAACACAGTCTGCGTCATGTGATGCTTGACCGGCACTAATCGGAGGGAGCTTTAGGGATGCCAGGAAGTGCTTATGTGAAGCTAATTGGCTAAAATGAGGTGTATTTATTTGGGAAATTATCACGTCAACCTCATCCAACAAAGGCACCCATAAAAAAAAACCTCCAACACTCATCTTCTTTTCCAACGTGTGCCCCTTTTCCTTTGGCTATATGAGCACAAAACACGTTCTCACTAACTGAAACAGAACGTTAACTCAATTCATTAGAGCCCTCTCTCCATCTATCACAATTTCACCTGCCTCTCTCCCCGTCTCCTCATCCATTATCTCCCTCCCACTCTCTCTATCTCCAACACTCACACCTTACTCTTGGCCCTGATTCCAGTTTCATTAGACAACAGGCATCTGAGCTCTCTAGTGTGAATCCACACAGGCTTGAGAAGCATCATACCATTATTCAGGCCCCATTCTCCCCATCTGTTTAACTACACACGACAGCTGAATGGAAAGCAGGGGCAAAGACTGTGATGGACATGCTACATTTAGTCTGTGTGTTGCACGAGTGTGTTTGGCTATGAATACAGGAAGCACTAAATGTACAACTCTTTGCATTTGCATCCTCACTGATTCTCTCCTCGCCATCAATTGCACTCAAACCTTTCTGCCTACACAGTTTTACTTCCTCAGCAACATTATATCATTGTTACATGCCACATTATACCCCAGTTATATGCCCTTATAAAGAAAGAGATATTCAACAAAGCTGATTTTTCTTGCATTACAGCTTTCCCATGACAATTCCTTGGAAAGAAGCAAGCAAGGAAGGAAGAAAGGAAGAGAGGAAGCAAGCAAGGAAGGAAGGAAGGAAGCAAGGAAGGAAGAAAGCAAGCAAGCAAGGAAGGAAGAAAGAAAGGAAGAGAGGAAGCAGGCAAGGAAGGAAGCAGGGAAGGAAGGAAGCAAGACATTTTACATCCTCCAGATAGTGCCCGTACCCTGTCAAAGTGAGATTTCCCTTGTCTAACATCCACTGCACCAGCTCAGCTGTAATACTAGAGTGTCAACATGGTCTGTTTCTACTTGTCAGTTCTATTTGCAGAGTAAACCAAAACCAGAATTGTTACCTGGGATCAATCTGCACCTGTAAAAAAACTAAATAAGCTGACAATAACTGATTTTTCCTAAGTTTATTTTAACAAATAAAACTTTTGGTACAATATTATGTTTAGAAACACATTTTCTCCCCCTTCCTGCTCATTCTTTCAGCATTACCACTAGCATCTCAGCCCCTGCTGACATTCCCGTAAATGTACTGAAACTGGCAGCATGTTACACAGTTATAAAGCTGTCCTCTGTAGTGGCAATCCACTGGGACACTTCAGCCTGTTTTGTAATAAGCTAACCAGCCACGAGTTCAGCCAAGTGTACCACCAAGGCCAATTCAGACCACTGTCTCTGACTGATAACTTGTTACCAACTTATTTAGTAGCACAATTTTACATCTGCTTTGGTTTGCTTTGAGCCTCAGAGGGTCACTGGTTTGGCTGGTATCCTGCTTAATACAACCTCCCTAGCTCAGGTCCACACTGCTGGTTTCCAGGTCCGGAGCCAAAGTCAAAGCTGTCAGCACTGATTTAACGAGAAAGTATTTTGATAGCATTCCTTAAGCTGCACGAGGAAAATTAGACGAATAACTTTAAAGGAAACAGTGACTGCTTAGGTACGGGCAAAGGTACATGATGAACAAAGAGTCAAAACAAGGTCCATCCTAAATTAGTTCTGAATCCTAAGGCATAATTATTGGACTATTATAAAATGTGTAAAACCAAATGTAAAAAGAAAATGCCAGAACCAATGCCAAGTTTGGAATTATACTGATCACAAACACAGGAACTAATTGTATGGTTTAATGCTGAATAATGATCTCCAAAGAATATAAGAGCCATAACTTCTTTATTTAACACTTGGAGACATCTGCATTCAATAATAATAAGCATATGACAGGGTTCCTACACATTTAACTTTAAATACAACTTCCATACATTCAGTTGTACCAGGAACCTTGTTAAATGTTTTTCTCTGAAATTCTAATTATTTGCACGAAAAGCATGTGAGACAATAAATGAAGCAGAAAACAAAAACCCTGAGGAGCAAACACACTTAGCAGAGACGTAAGTAAGCTGGAAGATGGTAAATGTATGTAAGATTTAATGCTGCACAATACATCAAAAAATGTATTGTTCCTCTGTTAGACTATGCATTATTGTTATTATTACAGCAAAGAACTGGAATGCAATAAATGTTAGCTATTATGATTAAAGTGTCATGAGTTCACACTTTGCACATTGCCAATGTCATACTCAGCCTGTTGGAAGGAGGCTCACAGTAGCAGATGCTGAAGGTCAGCGAGTGTTGGAAGCACAGATGAGAAAAAAAAGGAGGAAGGAAAATGAGCTCTTATTGTATCTGACATCATTATTGCAAAAGCTGCCAAACTTGTAACTTCATGCAGTACTGGTAGAAATGGACTGAGAAACTGACGGGTGGATCGGTCCGTCTATCGTCTCCATCCATCCATCCATCCATCAGTTTGTAATTGTCATGGGGACGTTTTTGTTAACTTGGTAAAGGAGCAAGTAGACCTGGAACTAACTTATTACAACAAAGTTTATCTATTGGAGATTTTAACCTCTGTCCATCATGAAACAGGCTGGATTTGATGTTAGCAGTCTTTTGGTAATCTCAGAGTTAACGTAGGGCTCTATATTCTCTAGGAAATAAACACAAACTGTAAAGTATACAGTATAATTCCTACCATACTAATTGCTAAAACATGAGGCTACAGTCAGTTTAAAATGTCAATTCAAGCTTTATAACTTTAATTTCGAAGATTAATAATATTGCCATTTCAGCAAAATAAAAATGTCATTTTCTACTAACACATATTTGATTTGCAGGTTTTCCCACTCCTTGGCTATGGCATCTCAGCCACTAAAGAAATACACGAGGTGTGGAAATTAAGGGTGTTCATAGAATACATTCAACTGGTCAGACAGGTTATATATATGCAATACACTTGAGATATTATGGTAAATATTGCATCAAAGTGGCCCAAAGCACGGTAATATTCCACAATCTGATACTGAGATGACGACTCTGATTCGAAATATTGTACTAAACACAAATCTTTATATCTAAAACAAAATTGCCCCTTTTCTCTTTTGTTTGAAGAGTTTTGGATGCCCCCTGCTGCCCTATCCTCAAGCTTCCTGATGTCCAACTTGGCTCCTGCAGCCCTACTAAAAATTTGATGTGAAACGAGGCAGTCAGGGAGTGCCAAGATTAAATGAGTAGAGTAAATCCATCCTCCAAGTCTCTACTGGCATTGAAAGGTATGACTTAATCATAATTTTTTTAAATAGCAGAATATTTGTATATCAAGTTGGAAGATTCTGATATGTAATCAGATATGGACAGACAGAAGGACGGACACACAGGTTTTAGACTGGTACAGTGTATAAAAGTCAGTACTTACATTTTCACAGTTATCCAAACCTTGAAAACACCAAATCCAAGACTTTACAGTTTCTCAGACTGTGAAGGAAATAATAAGAGGAATCCTCCAGGAGTTGACAACATAAAGACAAACCCCATAATAAGGAGATGAACATCAAAGTTTAACTGTTTTTGGGGCAAATTCTAGAACCTATTGTTCTAAAAACTGAGGAGAACATAAAGGTTCAGGTCTTCCACACATGCTCCACTCTAAACTCAGTAGTTTGCCGGACAACTCGACCCGGATCGCGTCAGTAACTCAGAGGGATGGAGCTTAATGAAAGGCAAGCTGTGCTCGTCTCTTATGTTCTCCCCTGAAACTATGATCTCTGCTTCCCAGCATCTCCCCTTTTCTCCCTCGCCTACACAGGAACCTGCTTTGCTGCCTCCGGCTGTCATTATGAAGTGATCATTAGTCAAACCTTCATTCTCCTCCAACCCTCCTACTGTCATGGCGATTAAGGCATCAGCTTTGTCAGTGTTGTCATTTTCACACAAGCAGTTTCTCATTTTAAACAGAAAATCTTTAAAATGTGGTAGACCTTATCAAACATAATTATACCATTAATTGCAAATGTGCCTTTATAATGGTAGATTAAATCTGGAGGCGGATTTGTTCTTCATGATCCCAGAGGTAATATTTAGCAAACATAGGCAAAACTCCAATTTTCTAAAATAATATATTAGTTAGTGATAAAAAATACACTGTTTGCAAGACAAATTATGGCTGGAATGTATTATAATAATGTGAAAAACTGAGGTATATCTGCGCTTAGAAATCAGGAGGGAATGATCAATCAAACACAATTCCTGTTTTCCCCCATTAAACTGGCACTGAGTAGCTCTATTAATAAGCTGTACTGTAGAGAGGTGCATGCACCAGGTCAGCCATGAGGCACACAACTGGATGAACAGACAGACAGCCCAGCTGAGACCAACAACAAGCAGCCTGTGTGGGAGCAATTTAAGGTCCAAATACAAAGCTTACGGTAAGTAGGCCAGAAGGGATGAAGCTGTGTGTGCATTATTTACTATAAAGTGCTGTGGTGATAACCAGCAAAACTTAAAACATTGTACACATTGTCTTGTGGTTGCCAGCGTGATCGGGTCACAGAGGGAAGAGGTTCAGTCCTGGGCTATCCAAAGCATTCACACGACAAGGGGTGCCACCAGTATACTCAGGGACTCATTGCAGGTTTAAAAAAAATCCAAAAAATCAAACGGGAAGACGCCCTGAGGCATCCATACCTTGTTTCCCACTGGGGTGGCTCCCTTTCATGAAGAGGAGTAGCAACTCTAGTCCAAGCTCCCCCTGGATAATAGAACTCCTCACCCCATCTCTTCTGGCCGGTACACAGTGTGCAATTTTGGGCCGTCACAGACAAAGGACGAGGATTATAAGAAAATCGTGGAGAGATCTTTGGTCATGGCTCAAAATCTGTGGTCTTCCGTTGCACTGTGAGAATGGTTTAGGGACAGGCATTGTCAGAGTCTTGCAACCAAAGACACCCTGCAATAAATATCTGACCGTGTCAGATATTTAGAATGACTGTCTCACATGCAGGGTGACAGCTGCTATGACCTACGTCTACTAATCCGCTAACAAAATTGCATCATAAAACCAGTGTTGTGCGAAATCTGGTTCCCCTGGTCATACCGCACCGGTGTTGCACCATGGGGGTGCTACATGTAGTGTTTCCACAGAGTTCTTTAAGGGTAGGTATGAGTCCTGTGAGGTTAGGGTTGGTGGATAGCAGACAGGTGAGGGGAATCTACTTGTCTGAGGCTTGCACATGGTGGTCACAGAACAGGAGCAGATTTTTTCGGGGGGGGAACTGATTTTCACACAACACTGGCATCCCAAGGTGGTCTCGTTTCCCCTTCCACAACAGCATCCACATTCTCCTCCTCATGTTTATTTTAAGGCACATAAATGCCACAACAACAAGGATTCTTTATTGTGTTTGTTGTGGTTGTCTCTGGTGGCACAGATGATGGCTTACACTGATAAGACGCATGCTCATGATGTTGCTTACAGTTGTACGTCATAACCGGTCATCATACAGTGTGCACACATCAAACTTAACATTGTACCAAAGTTTTTAGATCCACGTCGCACAGTGATCATGGAATCATCATGGAATAGTCTTATAAGATTACTAAAATGTGCACGATGTAAGAAGGCCACAAAGCCAAGCTAAGCCACCATGTTGCTCTTTTGGTCATAGTCCGTATTTTAAACAACAGTATGCGAGTGTCGGAGCCATGGCAACAGCAGAGACCGGAGCAGCGTTTACATCACAACACATGGGGCCATGGCCCCTTGCTCCGTTCTACTGTCATTTATGAACAAAGCACTAAGACATTGAACTACTCCAGTTGTGGCAGAGACTGAGACCTAACCTGGAGAGAGCAGCCACCACATCCAGCTACAAAGATGGAGGTTGATGCTATGTGAACCAAGGGGACAGGTGAAGGCAGTGACCTGGGCATGCCAACCCCTGGCACTATGATCTGACTCCATGGAGATGGAATGTCATCTCATAACCTAAAAATATCATCAAGTCCAATCAGTCTGTTGTCTGAACAAACCTTTTGGACATTACTCACTTTTTTCTATACCAATGGCAATTACACTGACCAGTGTTTCAAAACAAAAGCAACAAGAACTCTAATAAACCTACCAGAAATAAATATGTATTTTTTCAGATTTTGCTCTATTATGTCCAAATTGTTGGTCATTACGCAAGGGAAAATTGCCATAATGACATCTGGGAAATCTTTGCTCCAGAATGTAATGGACATCATCACCATGGGAACTAACCATGTGAAGGCAGGAGCCAGATGCTGGGAAGAAAAAAGTAAAGCTACATTACAGTTATTGAAACATTTAGGTGAAACCTACACCTAGTCTTCTTTAGGCTCGGACATGATTTCTGGGTGCCAAACCCTTAACCAGGCTAGCGCTAACAGTGTCTGATTACCCAGGTTGCACCACAATCATAATAAAGAGCTACTTATCTGCGAAGCCTAGAGAAAGGGAGTTCTTAACCATCATCGTCAACAGATTCAAACTGTGGAAAATAATTACCTTCAAGCATTGAACCAGAGGACCACATACAAGGACTTAATAGACACCCAGTCACCTCCACATATCCATAGACATTTGAGGGACATAATGTTAAACTGCACTAAAGAGACAATAACTTTCTTTTTGTTATTTAAAAAGTTTTAGTAGAAAGTTTCAGTAACAAAAATGTGTGCAGAGTGGTCTTTTTCCCTCACAACAGCCCATGTGTAAATTAAACCCAAGGTTAGGCTGGCATGTCTTCAACTACCAAAGTAATCTCATAATGAATGAGGCAGCGATCATGAATAATGAGTAAGCTCCTCCAGTACTGAGTTGACAGGGAAGTCAGGTTTCCAGAAATCCATCCCAGTTTGCATCATCTCCATCCCTTCCACCTCCTACACGCCCGAGGCACTCAAAGAGATATATCAGTTACTGTGAGCATGTTACACTACCTTTAGGAGAAAGCCAAGAGTCTGAGATGCGCAACAGTCACCAGCAGCAAGTTTAGATTAAGGTCAACAGCCAGCGAGCTTTCTGGGAAACCAATAAGGCAAAGAAAAAAGAAAAATACACGCTGGATAAAGTATGAAGGGCACGAATCCAGGTCACTAGTGAACTCCCACACATTTTGGAAGACAAAATTACATCCACTTAAAGAAGGTCTGAAGTAAAAATGAAATCTTAAGAGTTAAACAACTTGAAAGAGAAAAAAAAAATACCCCAATCTTAATCTTCTAACTGAACGTAAACAGTTGAGATTCAACCGACCAGATGCAGATCATGACATTGTAGAATCCAAAATATAAAAAAATTAATTGAGAAAAGACAATTAAAAAAATGGTATTTGTATGGATGCATTTACATTTAAGGTAAAAATGCATGAAGCACCAAGTGTTGGTTGTAGGTATTTCCAACCAACTATCTGCATGAAGCCAAGATCTTTCAAAAGGTCTAAAGTCAAAAATCAACAAGATTTTCCACATACCAGAAATGGAGATGGTCAGGTATTCTAACAGCCACACCTTCAATACTCAATTTTCATCCATTCACTGGCAGTAAAAGGAACAGGGGTATTCACTTTTTTGAAGAGATTAAATTCACTGCAAACCTTTCATTTCAAATCATATGGATACATTCATTTGTTTAAAAGAGTGTAAAAATGAAATGGCTAATACACTTAAATTATTGATTTTTGCTAATTTTGATACAGCTTTATATCAGCTTTTCCTTCTGTCATACATGACTAGAATTACTCTGCATTCAGAGTGCCACTACGGCGGCTTAGTTTAGGTCAGTGAATATTTGTTGTTGCAATGACACTGATTGGTTGCTGTTCCTTCTGCCCATTTACCAATGCAAACATTTGTAGCTCTGGTCATTGGAGGCGTCTCCAAAGGAATGTTTAATATTTTCTCCCAAAAACAAGAATGCTTTGAACAATTTTTGGAGAACCAGTAGATGAACTTAATTATAGGTCGCTCAGAAGTATTGTGGTTGGTCATGATGGACAATATTACACAAGAGTCAAATGGCCAAAATGAGGATCAGAGCCACAATCAATCAAAAGGCATCCTAAAATAAAAACCACATCTTGGTTTCTGATTTATCCTGCAATATTTATCAGCAAATTTTAACTACCTTCTTGTTTTTTGCACCCACCGTTAACATTAGGATACAGTTTCTGTAGGCACAAACATCTAGTTTCTTCAGTCAATCTTTAATCTTACAGGGAAAACAAAGCAAGAGTATACAATGTTAAGATCCTTTAAGACTGTACCTGGATGTAGGGATGGGCAATGTTAGCAGAATAAGAATTCAGATTTTTCTCCCCCCAATGTTGATTTCATAACATCATCAATTAAATCATTTCACTTGAAAATATGATTCAACGCGAATCTTGTGCACAGTAAGCAGTGTAGTTACGCCGCTTTATGCAACTACATACCTTTAGAACAGTGTTTGTGTTTGCTGGGCTTTGTCTGGACACATCGCCTATCCCAACTTGTATGTCTTTTGATGGTCTCTTAACCCATTTTAAACTATATTTCCTCAACAAGAGCATGATTCATCTTTGCTTGAACCATGTAGCCCCAAGATAAAGGCTTTGTTAGTATCTGTGCTCAGCATCTGCACTCTGTATTCTCCACAGAGCACAGGAGGAAGAAGAAGACAAACCAGGACCAGGCAGTGAACTCAAGGTTATCCGAGCCCAGTGTTGCAATGTGAGCCCTCTTGTTACCATCCTGGCCTCTCCTTTTCTCTCTGGACAGATAAAGGCTAAACAGCAAGGCCAGTAGTGAACCCATTGCACATTTGTCTTTATAATAACTGCATTGAGGCAGTTTCTTTTTGTAAAGCTTGAGTAAAGTCAGAAGACTGCTCCGCTGTGGGGCCATCACCAGACAATGCAGTTCAGTAAAAACAAATCACTATGTATAGCCACATCTTATACTATTAAATCACCATATTCATGCCAAAGCAACGTTTGTCTTGCAAAAACCTATCTAGTTGCTGTAAGAATGTGACTTTATCTGGTGAAAGAAGGGTAAGCCATAATTATGATCCGGGTACATAAAGCTCTGTGTTTAAGTACAGATATGGAGGCGATGGTGGCTTAATAGGGAACAGCAGCTTTCTTGCAATCGGCAAGTTACAGGTTTGATTCAAGCTTATAAGAGAAATATTGTGAATGCATGATAGTGTTGATAGAGGTACCATTTGTAAATCCAATAGAAAATTAAGGAATTAAAATATAATCCCTATTATGCATCAAAGCAACCTTCATCTGATTCTTGTGAAACCAAAGTGCATAAAACATGCTGTTGATTGATGTGTTTACAGGTCTGAAATGCTGACAGATCCTTAGTTTATAAGTATTTAATATTTGACGTGCTGATCCGCAATCTGTGCCAATCAAGGGAAACTAGACGGATCGAGCCTCTTGCCAGCTGATTGTTGCACCTCTAGTTTTATTCTTGACACACTGCTATATCTGTTTTTGAGACTTTGTAATAAGAAAGGACATGGCTATTGAGCTGCCCTGTTGTGTGGACAGAGACTATTAGTAAAGACTTCTCATTGACAACATTTCTAACAGCTTTTAAGCAGCCACCTGAAGCTGGAATCGAACCCACAAACTTTCAACTGCAGGATGACTACTCTTCCTACTAAACTGAGCAAACATTGGCTCAAAAATCTCCTTATGTTCCCCTTTAAGGGCTATGTTTTTACATAAGAAAATAGTAAAATATTAAAATTAACTAAAGAAAACCTTGGTATTCAATCTATATGTGGTACCACTTTGCATGGCACTGAGTTGTATGAAAGGTGTTATACAAATAATGCTTAATTGATTGATTCAGTCGGCCTTATATGTTGCTCTGTCAGTATTAGCAACTCTTGCATCTAAAATGTATCCCTCTGTCTTACCGTTCTACTATTTCTAACCCAAACACACACCCAATCAATACAGCCACCATCAGACAGCTCATCCCTCATTGGTATTAGAAGTGTGTTCTGTGAAGAGTGTTAAGCTTTACTCATTGCCCTCTGTCTTCACTATGCAACCTGTGAAGAATTACCAGCAGATCCCCCTGCCCGGTGTTTACAAGCAAGTATGGAAAAACTCTCATAGACACATTCAGAAACAAAAGACGAGCTACAGATGAGCAGTCAAACCGACAGGAAAACCAATAAATGCAAACACACACACAAAAACACATCCATCTAGCATTTAGAAGCAGCTCATAAAAAGTAACACAGGCGCCTCCAGCCAATTCAGCAGACAGAACGTTCCAAATTGACACAAAAGCATCATGACGATGCATTCACACGCTGCTATAAACAGTTAGCAAAATTAGACTCAAACATACACACAATATTAGGAAGGTTAATGAGTCTAGACTAGACACAAACAATGATAGGCACCAAGCAACATCATCATAAGAATAAATTGCACAAACAAACAAGCACTGTGAGCATCACAGTTATTTTAATTTTAGGAAATATCAAGAAAGCACATTTATTCAGTAGCTAGTGCACTGGCCGAACAGACCAACAGGAGTTGTTTGACACATATTTTATAAAAGGCATGATCGAGGGCTGAAGAGTAAAGAGGCACCAAGAAATCAGCTGATGACCATAATCAGTCTGACCACCCTGACTCATTACCGGCTGTTTGGAAACTAACATATGGTCACTGAGCGCAACATACAGTATTACAGCACAGTAAGGTCATTTTCAGCATCTGTGAAGCATTAGCAACATAAATAAGCATAGGGAGGTAGATGTAAGAAGCTTTTTAAAAGGAAACTGTTTATTATCTACGACATGTTGAGACATGCCCGTGGGGTGAGTGCAGTTTCAGCAGATAACAGGAAGGCCAAGTGCAATATAGTAAAATATAATTTTTTTTTTTTGTTGGCACCTTTTTTGGCACCTCAGAGTTAACTTGATCTACATTACAAAACCTTTTTTTCACATTATATATGGGTTGTTTGGTCACACAGTGTGACATCACCTTGGCTCCTTATATGAATAACTATTAGGCGCTCATGGAAGGAAGGCTGGAATAAATATATATAATTCTGTTATTACATTTTATAAAATTTACCATTCTTAAAGAAAAATCATAAGAGTTAAAATTGGTATCAGTGGGGCAGATCAAGGTGACCACACCTCAGCTGCAAAACGCTGATTAGTTCACCCCTAACTGAAGAACTGTGGACATTTTTCCAGCAAGGTCATCAAAATGGTCATAAAATCAGAGAGATAATCAATGACTCAGAAGTGGGTATAGAATAAAATGAGGAGAAAAACAAGTTTTAAGTCTGTCTCAGCAGCAATCGTAAAAGAGCACCATAAAAAGCCACAACTTAAATGAACATAAAAACATAAAAAACAACTTAAATGAGACTGTCCTACAACAACAGTGTCTTCAGTCAGAGGCTTCTTCAGATCTGCTGTAAGACGGAGCGCTACAGGAGATCCTTCCTGACCACAGCCATCAGCATCTACAACGTCTCTTTGAGGAAACCTTCATAATATGAGCTACAACAACATTTAATTTCCCTTTGGGATTAATAAAGTATTTTTGAATTGAATTGAACTCCTTGTCACATTTTTATACCTTTTGACAAAGTAAAAAACAAAACTCTCCTGCCCACTTCAAGTTGTGTTATCTGTATCATCACAGGCGCCAGCTGCAGGGGAGGATATCAGAAAACAGCATCTGAACTTCAAACCTCAGACATGAGAGGTTTTATTGGATTGACCCTTCAGTGGGAAAAAGAGCACTGCCAGCAGCTATTTCTCTTCAAACAGGAAACCTCTCGTGACAAAGACCTCACCACATCACCGTAAATATAGCGGGGTTCAGGACTAAAATATTGTTCCTGTATAATATAGTCACTGTTTTAGACAAGAATTGTTCAGAATAATAACCGATGGTGCGTTTCATTTAGCAACCTTTAAAACAGAGAAATAAACTAATGTCCGCTAGCTTCGACTAGAGAAAATAGTAAGCAGAGGCTCTACACAACCTGTCAGAGCTGATCTGGAGATCCAGATGCCAGTAGTACCTTTTCATTTCACACATTGATATTTTATGTAATAAAACATCAAATTAAAGTTGCACAATCAAATATAAAAGGTGTATTGTGTATTTGCATTCAGCCCTGTGTGTTGTGTATTTGTGGTCCATTTACTATGGAATAGGACCACACACACTTGGGCATACCTATTCATTAAACCAGGCAAAATACAGCATTACTAATGAGCAAGTAAAACAAAACAAAAAAAATCTAAAATAATTTTATCAATTCAAAAGAAACCATGGAAATAGGGACTTTAGGGTTATGTTTAGTGTTGGTTTGCTGCAATACATAGAATTTTGCACGCAGGCCAAATAGTTTTTCTGTGGATGTGTATCCTTTTACCTGCTTTATGTTGCTCCATTACATAAAATACATTGAAAGTTGTGGTTGTAACATGATAAAATGTGCATAACTGTATAAAAGTTACTGCAAGACTCAGAGTAAGACGCAAAAATCCATGCTATAGAGGATGAGGACACAAGGATGCATAGAAATAGAAATGTTAGCAATCATACAAATGTATAAAAAACATTTTGAAAAGAGAAAAAAAAAAAAAATCACAAAACGCAACACATACCGCTAAGAATTCTTCTTTTATTTCCCGACCCTACACGCCTGTGATTTTCATTAGTTTTCTGTTCGCAAACACTGTCTAAAGGGATGTAAATCCTGGTGCAGGCATTTTCACATAACCTTGTGAGTGGTAACAAGACAGAGTGTGTGTGCAGTTATGCCTGCATGCATCCGTGTGTGATGTACAACTGGGCAGGCACGGTGCCAATGGGCACGGACAGCGGAGGAGGAGAGGAGTTTGTGTTCAACTTACCAAAGATATTTGTGGAATGTCCTTTCTTAGCGAGGGGCTTCAGCTCATTGTGACCCCAGCCGTATTGTCTGTAGCTGTCCCATGCATGTTTCATCATCTGAGAAAAACAAAAAGGACAAAAACAGGTATGTTAAAGGAAGTCTTGTTTCTGTGTCTGGATGTGAGAGGTATCGCGGCCAAAGTGCCTGTGCTCCACATCGGATCCAAACCAACAGCTCGACTGGATGTTGATTACAGATTTATATTCAACATTTGTTGATCTGCAGCAACACATTGAAACCACCAGTCTGAACCAGATGCTTTAAAATGAAGACCAACCTTAGAGTGAAATGCCTTCTTTAGGCAGCTTTACATTCACATGATTAGCATTTTATAGCAAAGTAATTTCCCTGTTGTGGCAGAAATAAGCCACAGCTGCAGATTAGGTCCATGGAAAACAACAGTCGTTCGTAAATCATTAAAATTATTCAAATGTTCGATACTGTACATTACAAATTCTTAGAAAATCTTCGAAAGGCCATTTTAATCTTACAGGAAAGCTTTGGGGGAAAAGTCAAACAATTGTAAAATACATAAAAATGCAAACAGGAGATTTCAATAAAATGATGAAAATCAGAAAAGTTGTGCTGTCTATTCAACAAAAAGTCAGAACAGACAATTTCTCTTTGAGTCTTCTGCTTCTCTCCCTCCATGCATCTTCTGACATCAAGTGACCTTACGGAACAAAAAACACTTTATTCTCCATCACCTCTCTAAAGAGGCTACAAATAACCGAAATTTGAAGGAGGGTAAAGAGCAAGGCATTATGAGATGAGCCTCGACACGGAGACGCTGATGAGAAGAGATGCTCCAGGGGCAACAAGAGAAGAAGACTGAGCAAAGGAAAGACAGGGTGCCAGGCTCTACTGGAGCCAAGCTGTTTTCTTCCTCAGGCTCTGCTGGAGCTGGACACATCTACCCACTGACTTATTTAGAACAGCACCAGGCAAGGAAAACATGACATTGTAATGTCATTGTTGAATACTATAGTCACAGTATTGATAAAGATTAATCCACATTTTCTCACTGATCATTTCTCCTCATCCTCACAAGACCTTTGGCTAGCCAATAACCTACCAAATATATACTTCTGATTGCAGTATTGCACACACATACTGAAATGCCGATTGTGGATGAACATGCGTTGGATGTAAAGGTACTTTTTAATGGTCAGTATGACTAAAATCAGCCGATTCCGATGTTAATGGCGATATATCGTGCATCCCTACAAGATAGCAGTATTTAGTCAGATTTCAAACCAATTTAGCCTTTAAAATGTAATCAATAAAATAAAAATACATCTTTCTCCTGCCTTAATAGTTAAGGAGAATTCTGATCTGCCTTTCTCGGCCCATTCAGTGAACTTATAACAAAGTGTATCATATTTGCTCCTGTGGAACTCCTTCAGATTTTGAGGCGTTTCCCCTAAAAGCTCCTGATAGGAGAGGCAGTCTGAGCTGGCAGTCATGACTAGGCCAGTAGCAGCTGAACAAGACTGCAGTATAACAGATTTTGTCAAGAGTATAACACAGCAGTGTAGCTAGGTGACACTAGGCTACACTAATCAGACCTTTATTTTTTTCCCTTTCTTGCTTTTAGCCAAGCCATCCTCCCTTCCAGCCTCTTCATGCAGCCATGTGGGGTGGGAGTATCCAGACCCCCCCCCATTCAACCTTGGAGTGGGTTCGAAGCCAAGCTGCTACAGATAAGTGTTCTGGGCCTAACGGCTTCCCATGATTATAATTCCAAATAATATACATCATGACACAGACACTTAAAGGTTGACAAGCTTGCTCTGATGTGGGTTGATTGGCTGTGTCATTGCAGTTTGATTGGCCCATATGCCAAGGACAAGCAGTACAGAGCTGGGCCTTTGGCACTGTTGACAAACTGCTGATATATAAAAAGGGAATGCTAATTGGACATTAAGATACCATATTCCAAGATTGATTCTGACAGCTCCTGCTTGCCATCACTGTGTCTTGGGAGCCACATGGAACGGCTGGGGAGAAAAAGTGGTTTGAGGTGTCCAAAGTGGCTGGCTCATTCAATAATCAGCCAAATCTCATCAGTAACTGGCAGCAGAGGCGACACAAAGACAAAACAACCTACAACTCTTAACATGAGAGTTTTCCACCTTTTGCATTGATTTGGGCCTCTACACACTCCCCATGAATATGCTACCTCATGTGTGGATCATTAAATTATTTTTAAGTGGTGTTTTTGCATTTTAATACTGAGTTGGAGATGGATCACTGGCTAAGTACAAAGTCTCCAAATGTCAGCTTGCTATACAACCTGGGATACTAAACAAAGAGCAGGAAACGTTTTTTGCTTCCATTTGTGTATCAGAAGCAAAAACTAATATATATATATATATATATATATATATATATATACACATATATATATATATATATATATATATGCACACACTACATTAGAACTGTAATGACTAATGTGTTTTTTCCAACAGCAATATGAGGAACTTTCCATTTTAAAATACAGTGTAAATGCTGAGGAATGGTTTTCTTTTTCAATCAAGATTATACTGCGAGAGTCTATTAAAGCCCCTACTTTTACACAAAAAATTCTCATGAGCATTTGGTTCAAAGACAGATTTGGTTTTCTTAAGGACTTTTCTCCATTTCTGCATAAATCTAATAACACTGTAGAGCTGAGCTGACTCTGCCAGAAAAGTCATAGTCCATGGGTGACCTGATGTTATTAAGGTCAGTGTGTGGAAAATTAAAGGCCTCTAGTTCCCTCCCTTACCAACAAAGCTGATGTTCATCAAACTGAAAAGTAAGAAGCCATAGACATAGTGCTGCGTTGGATGAAAAAAGTAGCTCCACTTTCCCTTCTGAATGCATTTATGCAACTCTTGTTGTTGCAAGGTTATCCATGACACTAGTTCTCAGCAAGCATATATTACACTCCTTGATATCTGTTATGTAGGGATGATCATTCGGTTTCTTATTAAAACTGGTGATCGGCTGGTAAAATTATGAAAAATCTCAGTTTCTCCCAATGTTGAACTTACAGGGGTTGGACAATGAAACTGAAACACCTGTCATTTTAGTGTGGGAGGTTTCATGGCTAAATTGGACCAGCCTGGTAGCCAGTCTTCATTGATTGCACATTGCACCAGTAAGCGCAGAATGTGAAGGTTCAATTAGCAGGGTAAGAGCACAGTTTTGCTCAAAATATTAAAATGCACACAACATTACGGGTGACATACCAGAGTTCAAAAGAGGACAAATTGTTGGTGCACGTCTTGCTGGTGCATCTGTGACCAAGACAGCAAGTCTTTGTGATGTATCAAGAGCCACGGTATCCAGGGTAATGTCAGCATACCACCAAGAAGGACGAACCACATCCAACAGGATTAACTGTGGACGCAAGAGGAAGCTGTCTGAAAGGGATGTTCGGGTGCTAACCCGGATTGTATCCAAAAAATATAAAACTACGGCTGACCAAATCACGGCAGAATTAAATGTGCACCTCAACTCTCCTGTTTCCACCAGAACTGTCCGTCGGGAGCTCCACAGGGTCAATATACACGGCCGGGCTGCTATAGCCAAACCTTTGGTCACTCATTCCAATGCCAAACGTCGGTTTCAATGGTGCAAGGAGCGCAAATCTTGGGCTGTGGACAATGTGAAACATGTATTGTTCTCTGATGAGTCCACCTTTACTGTTTTCCCCACATCCGGGAGAGTTACGGTGTGGAGAAGCCCCAAAGAAGCATACCACCCAGACTGTTGCATGCCCAGAGTGAAGCATGGGGGTGGATCAGTGATGGTTTGGGCTGCCATATCATGGCATTCCCTTGGCCCAATACTTGTGCTAGATGGGCGCGTCACTGCCAAGGACTACTGAACCATTCTTGAGGACCATGTGCATCCAATGGTTCAAACATTGTATCCTGAAGGCAGTGCCATGTATCAGGATGCACCAATACACACAGCAAGACTGGTGAAAGATTGGTTTGATGAACATGAAAGTGAAGTTGAACATCTCCCATGGCCTGCACAGTCACCAGATCTAAATATTATTGAGCCACTTTGGGGTGTTTTGGAAGACGAGTCAGGAAACGGTTTCCTCCACCAGTATCACGTAGTGACCTGGCCACTATCCTACAAGA
Source organism: Girardinichthys multiradiatus (assembly GCF_021462225.1). Taxonomy (NCBI): domain Eukaryota; kingdom Metazoa; phylum Chordata; class Actinopteri; order Cyprinodontiformes; family Goodeidae; genus Girardinichthys; species Girardinichthys multiradiatus. The sequence continues at coordinate 11,916,866 of NC_061800.1, forward strand.
AGAATGGCTTAAAATCCCTCTGACCACTGTGCAGGACTTGTATATGTCATTCCCAAGATGAATTGATGCTGTATTGGCCGCAAAAGGAGGCCCTACACCATACTAATAAATTATTGTGGTCTAAAACCAGGTGTTTCAGTTTCATTGTCCAATGCCTGTATGACACAAATGTGTGTCATAAAATGCGTTGTGGAGGTCTTAAGATGATATTCGGAAACCGAATAAAACAAAAAAAAGGAACTGCTAGTATTAACTTTTTCCTCAGAAATGGATAAAAAAAAAAAAAAAAAAAACTTCAATTGCTGCTAAGATCTCCTCACAATAGAGATCAACTGAAGGGTTTTTACATGGCAGATGCCAATCCCAATGGTTGAAAAGAAAACAACACGATAGCTGATGGTTGATATTCAACGGTTTATTTTTATTCAAATGGACAAATATATGTTTTTTTTTTATCCTGGGATGGTGGTTTTGCCATTTACTCCAGGTCTGAATAAACTCTATACTACTAAGTGGAGGTCAGCTGTATAAAATTTACCTTTTCATCAGTGGTAGAGGGGTCTGAACTCTCAGCAACTGTTAACATGTGGGTTGGAAGCAGAGAAGTTTAGATAACAACCTTAATGTGTATTTTCCTATTAAAAGAATCTCTTAATGTTGTTAATATTGAATATTGTTCATATCAGTCTGGAGATTTTCAAATGTGTTTTAACATGATTAACATTTCAGTTTGACCTAGTCAAAAGTAGGAAATGTTCTTCCACCTAGCCTAGCTGGACAGGTACTTTAACATAGGCAGATACCTTCACATTGTTAGTCTGAAAAGGTAGAAAAGCAGGCCTGACTAGGCTTTTATGTCTCTTTCTCAAAAGGAACAGCAATGATTTAAATCCCTGTATTCCACTTGTGCTGCATGCTCACATACAGATACATTTACAAGGGACAGACACGGATAACCACAGGGCAGCAAAACATTCATAAATCTAACCAGGAGCTGTAACCAAGGCTGTTACTCTGGCAGTTGTGTAGAGAACAAAAATCCATCTGACAAAGCGTTGGATGTCTGAGGAGCTGAAGAGCTGAGCTGAAGTTATGTGGTGCTCTGAGTGACCTCCAGAGTCACTGTGACTGATTTATAGCACCTGTCCCCCTGCCCTCATCTTCCTCCGACTCATCCCTGGAGGCTTCCTTTCTGGCTTTAACGGAAGGTCTTTCAGAAGATGCACAAGGGTGGTGAGAGTGTGACATGTCAATTGCTTCTTGCAGTAAATACATTCAGAGCACTTAAGTAAAGTGTAGCATTAAATTCCCCAATGAAATTGAGGCAGTGAAGGAGCCTATCCAGGCTGTTTTCAAGCTAACAGTTCAAAAAAATGGAGACTTACAATTACTCCGAAGACCCACACAGAAATAAAATGATTTCATCCCATCATGTGGTTCAAATAATGTTTAAATAAAAATTGTATTTTTTGTAGCAAATTGGCTTTACTAAACAGTTTTAATCCAGGAACAAATGTGGGATTATAATTTGCCCTGCATTTAACAACAAATGGGGCAGACGTCTGCAGACACAGGGAGGACAAGCAAGCGTGATCACGTACTTGTTGTGCTGTTAAAGTCAATTTGCAGCTTTTGATCCCTTTTCTATCCGGACTCTGACTGAAATGTGGCACGTTGAGTTCTAGTACACAATGTTATGGGAGATCTGCCATTTTCAGGTTTGTCTGAGCAATTATTCTCTAGTTGAAAACATTTAGGACCACTGCCAGTCTTCCTAGGAGTGGACAATCTGGTAAATGTCCACAACAACAATGTCCAACTCTGGAAAGCTCAGGGAAAATGTTACACCTCATTTCAGCTGTCAAGCATAGTGGTGGAGGGGTGGTGATTTGGGTTTGATCCGCAACCACAGCACCTGGGCACCTTGCAGTCATTGAGCCTATCTTAAACTCCTCTGTAAAGAATCCCAGAGTCAAATGTGAGGCCATCTAACAGGTAAAAAAAGACATAACCAAGGTCAGGATACAGGTACAACTGTCTCAAACAGCAGCAGCAATACAAAAAATGTCTAAAAAAGAAAAAAATCAATGTGTTCCAATATCCCAATCAAAGTCCAGACCTCAACCTGATTAAAATGCTGTGCGATGATCTTGACAGAGCTGTGCAGAAACAGATGCTTACAAACCTCAATAAAGTAAATCATAAGAAGAAGAGTAGACCAAACCTCCTCCATAACAATGTGGGAGATTGATAGTTATACAGAACACAACCACTTCAAGGTTCAACAAGCTACTGAAAGATAAGGTGTACTTAGTTTTTGCGTACATGGCCTTTTCATCTTGGCTTTATCTTTGTTTAGTAAATAAAAACAATTAGACTTAATAGGAAAACATACTAAAATTAAATAAATAAACAGATTTAATTTTGAGCTTAAGATGATTTTAATGCTTTCCTCCCATTGCCAAGTGCCTCACTCAGAGCAGCATGAGGTGTCTTTTGATGTCATTATATTCTTCTGCACTCAGAAATACCAAAGGGTTAAAATGTGGACTGTGAAAACACAAAAAAAGAACCCGGAAAACTGATTGTCATCATCATTATTGGCGTAAAGGTCTCTCTGCCCAAGTTTTCCTACAGCAAATTAGGAACATGGTGTCTTGACAATCAATATACTCTGATAATGTCATTCTCTGAAATCCCTGATATATTACAACCAACAGAGAAAATGTCTACCATCAATCACAGGCTTTCTGTTCCCTGCAGTGCATTTTTTCTCTAAATATGACTTTTTCTGTGTAGAGGAAACTTTACCTTAGTTGTTAAAGCTGTCTGGGCATGATGGAATAGTTTTTCTACTAAATCCTGAGCAAAAAAACACACTTTTATAAACAGGCCAGGGAGAAGAAATCTTGACAGCTGAAATATTTTACAAAAAATAATAATACCAGTTAAAACAGCAAAAATGCATCTAATATTTTTTTCTAAGTGAAGAGAAATCCCCCCGGTTGCATTTGGTACATCCATTGCTTTAATAGCTTAGAAAGGAAGCCAACTTGGAGATAAAGTTGTTGTACCGAGGCAGGAGCCCAGAGGGGCAGAGAGCCACTGCAGGGTGAGTCTGTCTTCTGCCAGCTACAATGTCACTCTCTCTCAATCACCTGAGCTCTAATTGGTGGAGCTCATTATGTCTTTCCTGTACTAACCACAATCAGGACTGTCCCAGTTTTCCACCCTGAAAAAGGATTAAGTACCAGCTCTCCAGTAAAAGACACTTCTCCTACTTTTTACTGCTCTACTAAAGCTCTAAAGAGGTCTAAACAAGGTCTAAGGCATGTCTTTTCTAAATCCAGTAAGACTTACCAGACATAAAGGTAAAACAAGGATATGCCCAGAGAAAGCAGCCGGTGACAAGAATCAGACAGTTCTCAGCATAATCAGACTGATGACTGGTTGGTCTGAAATTAAAAAATCCAATCTTTTTCTGATCAGTGAAGACATCATTCTCAAGTCCTATGGAGTCACACTGACAACACCCTTCAGTGTGAAAGCTGTTACTGACTGAAGAACACTCAGCTATTGTTAGTATCAACAAGATAAAACAAAGAGATATGAGAAGTTATTTGTAAAGGAAACTGTTTTCCAAGAAAGATGTCAACTGTATATTCAGGGTGCCACAGCAAAGAGCTCCACATTACTGGAAGCTGGTCATTTAACTTTTTCCCCATTATGTTTTTGTAGTTTTAGTCATTTTACATGCAAGTTTTTTGGGAACAATAAGCAGCCATCCACCTCTGAACTTTGATTCTTACCCACTGTGCAGACACATTCTTCATCTTTATTTGGGAGCAGGCAAATTGACCAGCAGCCAATTTCAGTAAGGCCGCACATGTTAGAACCATGAGGAAAACCAACATCTTGACCGGGGTGCCCAAGTTCAGTGCTCAACAGCTACCATCTGTCAGCTTTCAGATGCATCCAACACACCTGAATAAAATGAAGGACTTGTTTTGTTGTTTTCTTTTTTCCCTTTTTTACTGTGTCCTGTCTGGCAGAGCAGCACTCAGACATGCCAAGAAGATTTACGTGCCCAACAGATTTACCTTCACATGTGGAGCATTACGGCTAAAGCTATAATGCTCTGCTTGACATGTATATAAAAAACCTTATTAGAAACTGCTTTGGGATCATTTCAATTGCAATGGACACAGAGACAGAAACGAAAAGCAAAAATGAGAAGCAAGAAATAGAGAGAGGAGGGGCAAAAGGAAAAGGGGGGAGAGTGAGAAAAGAATAGAGGAGAGAAAGATGGATAAAGAGAATACAAGACAACACCCTAGAAGACTGCTTCTACGCCTACAGAAACGCATAAATAACAGCAATGTTACCAAAAAGTGCACGGTACTAATGAATGCAAGATGTATTTAGGGGCAACTGCAGTACATTATAGAACACCTGTGTATCTGTTAACACCTGATTTCAAACACCTGTGGGTGTAAGTGTGAGTGCTCTTGTGTATACAAGGTTTCTCCATATAAATCTGGAATAGCGAGTGTCAGGAGTCACATACCTGCCCCCAATCTGAGTCACAGACATGCAATGCCCCCCCAGACACCCGAGACCCCAGGGCACATCACCCCCCAGCAGAGGCCCGACAGAGCCAGGGGGCGCAGGCCCCAGCAAGAAGCCACCGGGAGTGAGCCGGCACACACCAAAAGCACCCAGCCCAGGACACTGAGAACCACCAATACACCAGCGGGCAGAGACACCCACCTGGTAGGGAGTGTGACGGGGAGGAAATATGCCCCACATTTGACAGGGGGGCTAAGCTGACCCAGGAGAGGGAGCAGCCCAAGATTCAACCTGACACAAAAACAGGCACACACAGTCACAATCACACATTCCCACCCTCATCCGTACACATAAAAATACTCACACCCACACACCCAACGTAAAAACCCACTACAATGGACGTCGTACACTCACTAACACTCCCCACACATACTTTACTCCCATGTCCCGATATACCAGAGGGCCAACTAGCCCCTGGAACGAGGAGGTGGCCCCCCCGAACATGAACGACCCCAGCCAACAGCCCAATCCCCCATCAATCCTCGTCCCTATCTAGAGAGGGGGCCACGAACAAAAGAGGAGTCCACATGGTCCAAACGAGGCCGCCAAATGAAGGATTTGTTACCAGGCCCCTGCAGAGTTGAATGCTGATGTGAGAATTCAGTCATGTGAATCAGTGTGTTGGAGAAGGGATGCATCTGAAACAGGGATCTCCAACTCCAGTACTCGAGAGCTACTTCCCTGCAACCTTAAGATGCATTACTATTCCAACACAGTTGCATCAAATGATTGAATTACATTTCAAGCATGCAATTAGGTTTGGCAAAGGCCTGTTAATGAGCCATTTATTTGATTCAGGTTTGTTGGAGCAGGGATCCATCTAAAAGCTGCAGAACAGTAGCTCTGGAGGACTGGAGTTTTAGAGCCCAGGTCTAAAAGGCGCAGGATGATAGCACCCAATGGTAAACTGGATGTGTGCACCCCTGAGTTCTTGACTAACATCTTTCGACAGCAAGGAGCATCATTGCTACTCACACTTGCCCAATGATGAGAGAGTTCCTTGCCCCATCTCTAAAGTAAAGGCTGGCCACTCAATGGGGGTAGCCCATTTCAACATCTTATATCCAGGATCTCAAACTTTCATCTCACGACCATAAGTGACCGTCGGAACGTAGGCAAATCGAGAGCTTCCCCTTTGGCTCAGTTCTACCTTACACCCTGGACAGACCACAGCAATGCCTGCATTACTACAGATGTGCCCCTTATCTGTATATCCACACTATCTACCATCACTCATTTGCAGGACACAGAGATACTTAAACGCTTATGCTTGAGACAAAGACTGGAGGAAGAGGTCCACTTCTTTTCCGGCTGAGAACCATAGCCTTACATATGCAGGAGCTGACTCTCACCCTGGGTGCTTCACACTCAGCTGCGAGCTGCTCTAGTGCACACACTAAAGGTCATACCTTGAAGATGTCAAAGGACAGTTTGCAGACATGTCTGCCTGTTAAGGAAGTGTTTATTTTTAGGCAGGAAAATGCAGTGCATGGCCTACAATAAACATCTACATAATGTGCAGAAACAAAACATGGATGTGATTTTTAAAAAGCACCTCCCCGACTGCCACTATGGGGAAACTATATTAGCCTGCTTCACAAAACATTACAGTCATTAACCAGTGAAAACAATGTGCCTCTGAGCAGGAAATAGAGTGATTGATGATTGCTCTGGGTAAGGGGAGATGGAGAGGATGTGTATTTATTTTTCTGCAGATATATAATGATTTTATTGGAAACCACTGTGGTCTCTGCACCAACATCTTTGTTTAATTGTACCTTTCAGACAGTGCAGAAAGGAGACTGCTTTGGTCATTGATTTATCTGGACTTTGCAGCCACAGTCCATAGCTCTACAGGGATGCAGCACATGCTCCAGCGCCAGCCGCAAATCTGTAACCGCTGCCTTTTTCACTCTGAAGTCACAGCTGAGTGAATGGTGAGCCAAATTCACAGGCAGCTCCAGGGAGCTTGAACAGTGTGCCCCCTCCTGATGAGCCAACAGGGATCATTTATAGATTTATTTTTCCTTTGCAGCGATTATGCTCCGCAATTAGTTGTAATCAACTGCCAATTTTGGGAAGACTGAATAACTGTCATGCGAAAGACTTAATCAGAATGCGTCTATAAAAGGTGAAAATGTTCAATTTAAATTCCTGTGGGAAAAAGAAGACTTCTTTAATAACAAAACTAGATTTAAAGAGGATTTGGTGATTCCTTTAGCACATAAACATATCTTAAAAATATTAACTTTACCATTAAATAAAGCATCACTAACTCAAGGAAAGCCCTGTGTGGGAATATTGAAAGTCGTTCTCAAAGGAATCATTCATATCACGAGTCTTTGTATGCATCTATGGGGTCTTTAGCAAAACAGTTCTACCATATAGCTGCAAGGACAAGTCTCCTCTCTACGCTGGCTCTGGCTTTCATAAATTACCAATCTAGTTACAGGTCCTTCTCAAAAAATTAGCATATTGTGATAAAGTTCATTATTTTCTATAATGTAATGATGAAAATTTAACATTCATATATTTTAGATTCATTGCACACTAACTGAAATATTTAAGGTCTTTTATTGTCTTAATACAGATGATTGTGGCATACAGCTCATGAAAACCCAAAATTCCTATCTCACAAAATTAGCATATTTCATCCGACCAATAAAATAAAAGTGTTTTTAATACAAAAAAACGTCAACCTTCAAATAATCATGTACAGTTATGCACTCAATACTTGGTCGGGAATCCTTTTGCAGAAACGACTGCTTCAATGCGGCGTGGCATGGAGGCAATCAGCCTGTGGCACTGAGGTCCTATGGAGGCCCAGGATGCTTCGATAGCGGCCTTTAGCTCATCCAGAGTGTTGGGTCTTGAGTCTCTCAACGTTCTCTTCACAATATCCCACAGATTCTCTATGGGGTTCAGGTCAGGAGAGTTGGCAGGCCAATTGAGCACAGTGATACCATGGTCAGTAAACCATTTACCAGTGGTTTTGGCACTGTGAGCAGGTGCCAGTTCGTGCTGAAAAATGAAATCTTCATCTCCATAAAGCTTTTCAGCAGATGGAAGCATGAAGTGCTCCAAAATCTCCTGATAGCTAGCTGCATTGACCCTGCCCTTGATCAAACACAGTGGACCAACACCAGCAGCTGACACGGCACCCCAGACCATCACTGACTGTGGGTACTTGACACTGGACTTCTGGCATTTTGGCATTTCCTTCTCCCCAGTCTTCCTCCAGACTCTGGCACCTTGATTTCCGAATGACATGCAGAATTTGCTTTCATCCGAAAAAAGTACTTTGGACCACTGAGCAACAGTCCAGTGCTGCTTCTCTGTAGCCCAGGACTGGGGAATGCGGCACCTGTAGCCCATTTCCTGCACACGCCTGTGCACGGTGGCTCTGGATGTTTCTACTCCAGACTCAGTCCACTGGTTCCGCAGGTCCCCCAAGGTCTGGAATCGGCCCTTCTCCACAATCTTCCTCAGGGTCCGGTCACCTCTTCTCGTTGTGCAGCGTTTTCTGCCACACTTTTTCCTTCCCACAGACTTCCCACTGAGGTGCCTTGATACAGCACTCTGGGAACAGCCTATTTGTTCAGAAATTTCTTTCTGTGTCTTACCCTCTTGCTTGAGGGTGTCAATAGTGGCTTTCTGGACAGCAGTCAGGTCGGCAGTCTTACCCATGATTGGGGTTTGGAGTGATGAACCAGGCTGGGAGTTTTAAAGGCCTCAGGAATCTTTTGCAGGTGTTTAGAGTTAACTCGTTGATTCAGATGATTAGGTTCATAGCTCGTTTAGAGACCCTTTTAATGATATGCTAATTTTGTGAGATAGGAATTTTGGGTTTTCATGAGCTGTATGCCAAAATCATCCGTATTAAGACAATAAAAGACCTGAAATATTTCAGTTAGTGTGCAATGATTCTAAAATATATGAATGTTAAATTTTCATCATGACATTATGGAAAATAATTAACTTTATCACAATATGCTAATTTTTTGAGAAGGACCTGTATATAAGTCCTGCAAATTAGGCTGGCATCGCAGAGTCAAAGAAGGCATTAAGTTAAATTCAGGGGGTTGACGTGGAACGCTTATATTTTGTAAATTTTAGAAGTGGAGTCTCAAGAAGCACATCTAGACATGTTTGTGGTTCATTTCAGGTTTTTAGAGAGAGAGCAAGACAGATTTTCAGAAGATTACAAGAAAGCCAACGCATTAGAGCTGATGTACTGTACATCATCCTTTTGTGTTCTCAAGCTCTGTTGGCAGCTTTTTGGAAATCTCAGCGTTATGGTAAGGAGCTACATTTTCTAGAGAATACACACAGAGACTGCCATTTCAGTAATGCTAGCTGCAAAACATGCTAACGAGGTACGTTAAGATCTTAACTCCAAATCATTTTAGATTTGTTTTAAAATAACGTCAAGACCCTGTTTTACGGTGAGGGCCATCTCTCACACAGACTTGGACTTTGCTCCCAATATAAATCATTAATAATAAAAAATTTGACTGGAAAGAAAATTTTGAATCTTGTTCTTTTTTATTCTAAAGTTATAGTTGTCAAAGAGAAACCATAATCGGCAAAAATAACCATCCACAAGTCTAAGGTTTATGAAAACCGGAGAGTTGGAATTGGTCAAATGATTGAGTGGATTTTCAGTCACCATCTTTGTTGGCAGCTTAGATGTGTGACATCAACAGGTTGAATCCAGCTCCGATTGTTGCCCCTCCCCATTTAGAAAGCACAGACAGGAGTCTAAGTCCCAGTTTGAGGTGTTTTGTGAAAGAGACATCTGCCCTTCTCTGTTCACTTTCTGGTATATTTCAATTCTAAAATGACAGAAATCCAGAAATTACCCGAATCCCAGATGCATCTTCGCCAATCCGGCAACATTAGAGACAATCTTACTGAAACAGCAAGGTGACACACTGGGAGGAAGACGGGGAATGGAGAGCAGAATGTTTTTTGCAGTGATTTCAAAATTCTTTGGGTGATATCAAACAATTTAGAGTATTAGTGGATATATAAATTTAGATTACATTTATTAATTTTAAAGAAATTATATACAAGACAAAAAGCATCCACCTTTTAAAAAATAAATATTCTCCCAAAACAAACCAGAAATACCTCCATGGGGTTTGTGTTCACTGATTTATACAGAACTAACAATTTACTTCTGACATCCTCATCTGCTTTATTGCTTGCCGTGCCTTTCAGGGAAGTCTCTACCCAAAAAAACGTAAAATGAGCATAATTCATTCACTTATAGGAGTAAGTGAGACAAGCGGTGTTTTCAGAAGGCCACTTTTATGTTCTTACAGCAGACCCGCAATCCGTGCTTTCCAACCAATCAGACATTCCCTAAATTGAATCTTGCTATGGAGCTGGGGGGGGATTCTGCTTCAATAATATGCTTTTAATCAAGAAACAACCTGTGATCCCTGAGATTCAAGCGGTTTGCAAAAGGTAGTGACAATCAGAAACTAGCCTATTGTTCACCAAAAAATAAAGGAAAATGAAGAGAACAATTTTAGCAGGGTGCCCATGAAGCAAAAATGTTTTATAGAGAAAGAGTTCTAAATAATCAGCTCACAGCTGCAATAAACTTTTTTTTACCCTTTTCCCTCCACTTTTTTGGAGCTGTTTGAGCCATTCTGTCTCTCACAATGCGGCATCTGAATAAATCAGGCATAACATTATGATCGCCTGCCTAAGAGGATTTGGCCTCCATTTGCTGCCAAAACATCCCAGACCCACCGAGGCATGGGCTCCAGCAGTCTTCTGGAGGTGTGCGGTGGTATGTGGCACCAAGATGTTCAGCAGCAGATCGTTCAAGACCTTTAACATGTGAGGTGGGGTCCCTGGGGGTCGAGCTCATTTGCTCAGAACACCCAACAGATGCTAAATTGGATTGAGATCTGGGGCATCTGGAGGTCTTATGTGCTCCTCATACCATTCCTGAACCATTTTCGCTTTGTGGCAGGGTACATCATTTTGCTGAGAGATGCCACCACAATAAATTCCTTCAAAAGAGGAAGATGGTCTTTACTAGAGTTTAGGTAGGTGGTATGTGTCAGAGTAACATCCACATGGACAGCAGGACCCAAGGTTTCTCAGCATTATCAAAAAAAAAAAAAAGACTCAGAATGCCTCTGCTGGCCTGCCTTCCTCCCGTAGTGCATCCGGGTCAGATGTGTTTCCCAGGGAAGCAACGCACACACAACTTACCATCCCAGAGAAGAAAAGGGAAGGAAATTTATCAGAAAAGGCCACCTACTTCCATTGTTCCATCAGCTCTGATGCTTGTTGCAACTGATGGCACTTTCAGTGGTGAACAGCAGTCTCCAGCTATGCTGCCCCATATATGGAATAAACTGCTATTCTGGGTATTCCTGCACCTTTGTATCAGAACCAGCATTAACTACTTCAGCAATTAAGCAACAGTAGCTTATCTACTGAACTGGGCAACATAGACCAGTCTTCACTCCACACGCATCAACAAGCTTTTACCACCCTTGACCCTTTTGGCAGTTCATTACTGTTCCTTCCTTGGATCAGTTTTGTTCCTGTAGACCAGGAACGCCTCACACAGCAGCAGTTTTGGAGGTGCTCTGGCACACCTGTCTAGCCACCAACAATTTGGTCCTTTTCAAACTAATTCAAATAATTACACTGCTCATTGTTTTGACTTCCAGCTTAGCAACTTTGAGGACAAAACTGTTCAACTGCTGTTGAATATATCAAACCCACTAACAGTTACCATGGTGAAAAGTTATTCACTTCACCTTTCAGTGGTCATAATGTTACGCCTGATCAATGCCAACTGTAAAAGATGTTTTCAAAATGTTATTTTTAATTTGGTGCCAGAGATTACATCAATGCTACATAATAGACACCCTTCTACTGGCTGTCAAGTAAATAAAAGCCCCAGTAAACAGAAATCAGAAAGCTGGTTTAAGCTGAATGACTCAAAAAAGGAAAAAAATCCTTCCTAAAGATGAACCAGGTTGGTAGTTCTGCAGAGAATTCAAACGAACACATGTTTCATCCAACATGTTAGGTCCCATGCTATTCTTGTACCACGGAGTAGATTTTCTGGTAAAATCTTGTTTTAGAAATTCCTAGTTATGCTCAAATGTAACACAGTCACAGCAATATGTAAAATCCCACAAGTTTTAACAGCTCAGAGCCAGCAGTATTTTTTAATGCTGGTTAATAGGCCTGGTAGCATCAATAATTACATTTATTCCATCACAGGTGTTTTGTTTTCTCCAACAAAGCTCTTTCTATTGTGAAGCAGAAACCTTTTGATCAAACAGAAAACAAGCAGAGCTTTAACTCACTAAAAATGAGGAAAGAGGATTTTTTTCCCCTCCAGAACGGTCAATGAAATATGCATTTAAAGGGCATAAAAGCACTTTTTCTGAAGCAAAAAGGGCATTCAGAAGCAACAGGAGCACTTAGGTGGATGTGACTAATGTCCTAATTGCTGCACAATCAGTTAGAAAAGACATTACCCTTTAAAGTTTGCATTTGCAATGAGCAAGAAAGATCTTACCAACACTCAAAGCACTAATAAAAACTAAACAATCATGGTAATTACCAAAATCCAACTAATACATACCACTGAGGTAAGGCTGGGCGAGGCAACTAATATATTTGATGTATCAAGCTTTGTAGGACGTCTTAAGCCTAAAATAAGAATACATTTTCATAGAATACATTTCCCGCCTTCATCTAATTCACTGCAAGCTCCGTTTTTCTTTAACGCTCCTGAAGGCATCACTCCCCCCCTCCCCTACACATGTGGAAAGCACAGAGTGTGCGTATCGTTTACCTGGTGAACTGAAGTGACAACACAGTTAGATATTAAAAGAGAGAAGTAAGAGTTCCTGAGTTTTTAATGTCGGAGATGTTTGGTTAAGACTGACGACATGTTTGTAAAAGAAAACGGCTCTGGATCAAATAAAGGTGAAAAGGAAGAGATGTCAAACATGAAAGACGTTTAAGCACGTTAAGTGCAAAGTGTGCCTGGGCCGTGTGTTTCAGGTCGCCTCCATCTAAACTGCACCGACGCTGATAAACTGAGAAAAGGAGGATAACTAGGGACGCACTAATCGCAGTTTCCTGGCCGATCGCAATCTTTAAAATGCCTGACATGCTGATTCCGATATTGGCAGATAAGGATTTTTTTATAACTGACACTGTCAGGTGTCATAAGGTCACGGCACACCTTCAATGTTCCAATCCCATGTTGTCAACAGTTGTGAACTGAGCACGTGCAGATGTATCCTGGTGGGCAGGTCTGCCCTCTCTCACAGCAGAGCAAAAGGGGACAGTGGGTGATTTTCAGACATTTGCGGAGGTAGATAAGATCGGTGGATAAGATTGGTTTTACTTGCAAGTAAATGTAAATAAATCGGCCGATCATCCAAAATTAAAGAAATTGGGGCCGTTTAAATGGTGCACCCCTAAGGATAACATTTATCATTATGGCTTTCATCAAAAGGTGAGTAATTTGATCATAGCCATCAGAACTAATTTGCTCAGCCGTGTACAACATATTTTAGTCTGACTTCTCCATTTTTAGCTGATCATTGAGATAATTTCAAATGGTTGTTACATGTATCACCTTAAAAGCTACTGATTTGTAAAGGTTTACTGTCACCTAAACCTAAAAACTGTAGCTTTATGAAACAAAACAAAGTGTATGTTAATGGTTCCCAGTGCTCCTCTCGGAACGTTGTTCTAGTGAGTATGTCTGTGCTACCTTACTGTGTCAGTGGTTGAAATTTAGTGGGGATTCTGCTTTGGACATTCTTTTTCCAATGTTTAACGGCTTATAATCTTATCTGTGCGCTGGCGTGCTCTTGTCTGTGTCAGGATTCATTTGGAAGAGTCCTTCTGTGGTCTAAAACACTATAAACATTATTTAACAGAATTTCTGCTCAGACTGAAGTGTTTATTTTAAACATAAACAGTAGCATACAATGAGTATTCAGTGACTGACGTTCTGTTGCTTGGCTCATTCTACTGTGTCAACTGTTTGTAGTGTGCTTCTAGGTGTTTAGCAGATAATCGTATAAACTGTTTACCATCTGTGTGGTCTTATTATTGATCTTGCAGTGTGGCTTGTTTTTTTGCAGATATATTCATGAGTCTAATGTCATTTCCTTCCAAAAATATTTTTATATATTTTTATATATATATACACAGGTCCTTCTCAAAATATTAGCATATTGTGATAAAGTTCATTATTTTCCATAATGTCATGATGAAAATTTAATATTCATATATTTTAGATTCATTGCACACTAACTGAAATATTTCAGGTCTTTTATTGTCTTAATACAGATGATTTTGGCATACAGCTCATGAAAACCCAAAATTCCTATCTCACAAAATTAGCATATCATTAAAAGAGTCTCTAAACGAGCTATGAACCTAATCATCTGAATCAACGAATTAACTCTAAACACCTGCAAAAGATTCCTGAGGCCTTTAAAACTCCCAGCCTGGTTCATCACTCAAAACCCCAATCATGGGTAAGACTGCCGACCTGACTGCTGTCCAGAAGGCCACTATTGACACCCTCAAGCAAGAGGGTAAGACACAGAAAGAAATTTCTGAACGAATAGGCTGTTCCCAGAGTGCTGTATCAAGGCACCTCAGTGGGAAGTCTGTGGGAAGGAAAAAGTGTGGCAGAAAACGCTGCACAACGAGAAGAGGTGACCGGACCCTGAGGAAGATTGTGGAGAAGGGCCGATTCCAGACCTTGGGGGACCTGCGGAAGCAGTGGACTGAGTCTGGAGTAGAAACATCCAGAGCCACCGTGCACAGGCGTGTGCAGGAAATGGGCTACAGGTGCCGCATTCCCCAGTCCTGGGCTACAGAGAAGCATCACTGGACTGTTGCTCAGTGGTCCAAAGTACTTTTTTCGGATGAAAGCAAATTCTGCATGTCATTCGGAAATCAAGGTGCCAGAGTCTGGAGGAAGACTGGGGAGAAGGAAATGCCAAAATGCCAGAAGTCCAGTGTCAAGTACCAACAGTCAGTGATGGTCTGGGGTGCCGTGTCAGCTGCTGGTGTTGGTCCACTGTGTTTTATCAAGGGCAGGGTCAATGCAGCTAGCTATCAGGAGATTTTGGAGCACTTCATGCTTCCATCTGCTGAAAAGCTTAATGGAGATGAAGATTTCATTTTTCAGCACGACCTGGCACCTGCTCACAGTGCCAAAACCACTGGTAAATGGTTTACTGACCATGGTATCACTGTGCTCAATTGGCCTGCCAACTCTCCTGACCTGAACCCCATAGAGAATCTGTGGGATATTGTGAAGAGAACGTTGAGAGACTCAAGACCCAACACTCTGGATGAGCTAAAGGCCGCTATCGAAGCATCCTGGGCCTCCATAAGACCTCAGCAGTGCCACAGGCTGATTGCCTCCATGCTACGGCGCATTGAAGCAGTCATTTCTGCAAAAGGATTCCCGACCAAGTATTGAGTGCATAACTGTACATATGTATATATATATATATATATATACATATATATACATATGTATATATATATATATATATATATATATATATATATATATATATATATATATATATATATATATATATATATATATATATATATATATATATATATATATATATATATGTAGGAATATATATATATATACATACATACATATGTATATATATATATATATATATATATATATATATACACATATACACATATATATATATATATATATATATATATATATACACACACACACATACATACATACACACTCTACTGTTGTAGACACACTTTCTCATTTATTGGTTGCCTTTATGTTTATGACTATTTACATTGTACATAGATTCTCACTGAAGGCATCATAACTGTGAATGAACACATATGAAATTATGTAACAAAGAAAAAAGAACTTTAAATAGTCCTTAAAGTGTCCGCCCTTTGCTGCGATGACTGAAATATCAACCTTTGGTCCTCTCTCTCAGTGAACTTCTGGGAAGTTCTTTCAAGTCTCTTTGGGAAAACTATTTCAGGTGACCTCCTCATGAAGCTCATGGAGAGAATACCAAGAGATCAAAGCATTAATCAAACAGAAGCATGGATATTTGAAAGAATCTAAAATATTAAAATGTTGTTGGTTCACCCTTTTTGTTTACTATACAATTACATGTACGTTCATTCAAAGCTTTGTTGCCTTTGGCGAGAATCTATGATGTAAATAGTCATGGAAATAAAGAGACCCATTACGTGTATCTAAAACGTTTGACCGGTAGTGTGTATCACACAGACCTACACTAGGCATGCAACATTTATCCTCATCGCCAATAAGAAGTTGAAAAAGTGCCAGTTGTAACTGGAGATCCCTTCTTTTGAAAAATCAAATTTTTTGATATAGTACTCTTTTCTTGATTTTCTTCTGTATTTTCATCCCTAAATCTAGCCCATGGCTAACAATAATATACCATTTTTAAGTATATAATCACTGTAGCTGTGTCTTATAGTTCAGCATATAAGAAGCATAATTAGCACAAGTGCTGGGCAATAAAACAATATGAATAATTCATCGAGAAACAGTTAAGGACAAAGACAATAATAAAGCTAGGCAGTAAAATTGGATAAAACAGGCTATATATGTAGCAGACAGTACGTGGCGTCACTAATAGATAAGCATTTTAACAAAATGAAGAAGAAATGGCCAACGGTGGTATGAACTTGATTTCCATTATTTTCTGGTTATACTCACATATACTAACATATAACATACAACGGACCTCTGGAGAAACCTGTATAATATGAGCTACAGCTTTTTCTGTGAGTTTTGTTGATTAGCTGGAACTGCACTGAAACAGGTTGATGCTTCCCGTTGTAAACTGTTACACAAAGACTGAGGATTTCTAAGCCTTTATTTCTGTTAGTCATGATATTTATTAGATTACAGCTAATGAAAACACGACATTTAAGATTATGACATCAGACCATAAAAAACATTTTAATACAGATATGTAAGCTAAATGAAAAGGAACTGCATATTGCATTTACGTTTATTGTTTAATACAGCATATAAAGTATTAGAAGGTAAAGAGAATAAGTTATGAAGAAACTAGAACTAAATTGATTCCTTTGCCAAAATATCACATGTTGGCCAGAAATACATTTTTCACTACAACCTTGCTGACAGGGAAATGATGTCTTTTTTATAATAGATTTTACCATTTAAATTTATTTATTGCTTTGATGTAAATCTTATTATCCCAACATCCATCAACACTATTGCACATATTCCTTATATCATGCAGAGCTGGCACTGTCCCACCTCAATCATATCAGTACTGGTGACATACTTGCACGTGTGTGATTAAAACCCTTGTAGTTGTAAACATACGTATGTTTGACAAGCGGACTCTGCCAGATGTGAAACGTAGGGTTCCCAGCCTCAAAAAATGTTTGTTCTGTGACCACCAGAAAACTAGCTTTGCAGAAAACCCTTTAAAAGAATTATTTAGAAGCATAGATTTTGTCCGTTACTCCCTGAAACTCATGGATCCCTGGTAAATTGTTTGCAGAGAACCAAATGGCAAACAAAACCAAAATACTTTCACAAGATTGAGCTAAAATATTGTCAGATCTTATGTAAAAGGACAGCATAACTCCATGTTAACTAACTTGCTGCTTTCTATCTAGATGCAACATTGACAAGATCATGGATGCTGGAACACCTCCTTGAACTTCACAGCATCAAAATGCAAGCCAAAGAGCAGCCTGCAACCAGGATATCAAAGAGGAAAAGCTCCCGTATTCCACTCACACAGACTATTCTGCAGTGTGTTATGAGGGTTTTCTCCTTGGACTCCGAGGCAATCAGGAAAGGGGGATTGTGCTGTGCTGTTGCCCATACAGCTGCCTCATTCTTGCTCATTTGGGGGTGTATGGCATTCTCTCTGCATGGCAATTATGAAAAGGAACAAAAGAGGCTTTTAGAGACAAAGGCGGTTTGAAGAGAACAAGGTTGCTCCTCTGCACAGCGAGTGTTCTGACTCCAAGTGCTGTTTCATGAGACATGATATGAGGCAATTATGCAAGGAAATCTGCAGAGAGGGGAAACGAAGGAGAGGAGAGCAGAGGGAGATACATTGGGGCTGGCATCGTGTCTAAAGAGAACAGCACCAGATAGCACCATCTGCATTCTGCACATGAACTGTCTGGCCAGCTGCGGCCTTCGATGGGAGCTGGCTCTGAGACAGGCAGCAGGCGACAGAAAGTACTCAAGCATGCAAAGTACACTCAAATGCACTCTGGCTCTATGGGTCATACGTTTGGGTTAAACTTAACCACACTAATCTTATTGCAATTTTTTTTAATGCTTGTCCATTGCAGAATGGCTGCTACAGTTGATAACAGTATGCCAGGATTTAATTAATGATAAAATCTGAAAAATGTGACGTGCATTTTTAATGCAGCACCCTGAACTCTGATACCTATAAATAAACTCCAGTGCAAGCAGTTGACTGCAGAAGTCCCCCATATTAATAAACTGAGTCCACCTGTGTGTAATTACATCTCAACATAAATCCAGCTGTTCTCTGAAGGCCTCACAGCTTTGTTAGAAAACAAAGCAGCACTATGAAGAGGAGGGAACACAGCAGAAAGGGAAAGATATGGGAAGTTTAACACAGGGTTAGGTTATAAAACACTATCCCAGCATCTCCTCTGAAGATCTCACAGAGCTCCGTCCAATCATTTGGCACAAATACAAATCTGCCAACACAGGGCCATCCACCTAAAGTGACAGGCTGGGTTGAGGAAAGCATCAATCACAAAAGCAGGCAAGAGGCCCATGCTAACTTTGGAGGACCTGCGGAGATCCATAGCTCGGGTGGGAGAATCTGACAAGTACTAATAGTGCCCTGCTGCAATCTGACCTTTATGGAAAGGTGCTGAGAAGAAAGCTATTGTTAAAACACAACAAGCCATGTAGAGGACATGACAAACATGTGGTACAAGGTGCTCTGTTCAGAGAAAATTTAACTTTTTGAAATACATGCAAAGCGCCACATATAGGGGGAAAATATTAACATGGCACATAACCCAGACCACACCGTTTCCTAGCCAACACTTAATGTTGTGGGGAAGCTCTTCTCCAGCAGGGAAGAGGACGTTGCTCAGAGATGATGGAAAGAAGGAATCCAGCTGAACACATGGCAAAATAAAACTAAATACATTCGAGGCCTCAAATGACTTGAAAACTAGTAAAGTGGTTCACCTTCCAGCAGGACGGCCCTAAACATCCCATCAGAGCTAGAATGGAATGGCTGTTCTTCATCCAATCTGAAGGAACTCATTTCGCAATGAAACATAAAACTAGAGAGAAAATGACAGTTTCTGGATGAGTAAAGCTGTTAAAGACATAACCCGAAAGACCAAGATAACAGGTGGCTCTGCAAAATGTTGAGTCGGGTGCACTGAATATAAATGCCAACAACACTTTTCTTTTTTTTTTTTTTATAAAACAAAAAAATCTGAAACAAATAAATCATCCAACAATTCTTCACTAGTTGGTGTCGGTCCATCAAATAAAATCCCACTGAAATACACTGACAGTTGTTGCTGTTGTTTGCATTGCATACAGTGTCCACCATCACCAGTAAGAGTTGTCATGATGGAATCCAATGAAGCATTGTATCCCACCTCCCCATACAGCAAATCTCTAAATTAATGCACAGAGACATTCTTACCTCTCTGATCTTATCCCGCTTTTCTTTGACATCAGCCTCCGGTGGCTCCCCATCGCCGACCCCAACCACCTTTGGCATGGGGACAGGAGGTAAGGGTTTAGGCCCTGCTTCCTTCTTCTTCAGGTCCTCAATAACTTTAGCCTTTTCTGTCTGAATCTCAGCCTTCAGCTCCTTATGAGACTTCCGCAGCTTCTCTTTCGCCTCCTGCAGTGCTCGCTCGTGGTCAGCGCGAATCTTGTTGCGTAGGCTCTCCTCATCCTCCCTGTAGGAGAAAGGACAAAGGTACAAAGGTAGGTAAGTCCTAACTGTTACTCGTTTGGTATGCCTGAATCCCTAACGCCCCAGAGAAAGAGTTCATGGAGGAAAATTCTGTATTTAAATTGATACAAAAACAATTGAACAGCTTTTAAGATTTCTCAGTACAATCTGTCCCTGTGGGAAATAAATTTGTCTGCATCATCTGCGAAGGAACATTTTGTATTGGTTCAGTGGCCAATATGCATCTAGAGATAAATATATTTAAATTCCATTTCCTGTTGTGGAGATGCTAAAAGAGAGCAAGTGGCCTGAGCTTTACAGAAAAGCAGAATAAAATGTACTAACTTCTACTTCAGATCATTAAGGGGGAAAAAAAAAAACATCACTCCCTCCTGGGAAGCTTAACCTCAACCTCATGAATCCACCGTTACATCGACTTCAGGTAAAGAGAACAGGCACAGATGAACCCAATGAGGAGGCTGGCACTACTGCAATGACAGTGAAACATTAGGCTGCACTTCCATGTGGCGATACGAGCTCCAGGCTGTTGACATTGTTCTGCCCCATGAGGATGTATTCCAGTAATGAAAAACAAACACGGCGAAGTAGTCAGCAGGACGATGGCGGCACTGTACAATCCCTTAAAGGTCACAGAGGAAAGAGCAGCTCTGAATCTCCCCTGGCTGTTTGGTGGATTTCAACATACAGCTGCAGTTAGCGCTGATAAACGGCTGGAGGTCAGAGGTGAGCTTTTGTCATTCCTGTTAAACGAGGATGAACTCATGATAACTCCAGTGTTTAGCCAAGAATACTGATTTAAGTCACTTTAAAAAGTGATTGATGAAAAGGCTATTTCAGCATATCACTACCAATGAATCGTTTCTCTCTTGCCATTTGTGGTTTTTCCTCTCTGCTCTTGACTCCATGCACCTTCCTTTAATAATCTGTGGCTTCAGAGCTGCATCTTTCAAACCTTTACCTCATTGACTACAAACCTTGACCAGTGCTGAAAGCTCATTTTCATGCCCTCAAAATCCCTTTATCTAAAAAAGAAACATAAGGGCTTTCCACTGTAAGTCTGCATCTCTCGCCATTTCCTTCCGGCTTAAAGGTCTTCTCCCAGCGATTTCCTTCAGCACAATAAAAATAGAAAAAGGAACAAGAACAAATAAAATGGACACAGAGTTTAGATAAAGATAAGCATTTCAAAAACTAATTTCTTTTTGTAAAGTTTATGCTGGATGGTGAAATTGCTCCTCTTTATCATATGTGAAAAACGATGTTGCATGAGGAGAAAACACAGAGAGACGTATAGAGGGGTTGAGATTTTTTTAAATTTTCCTACATGTTTGTTTTGTTAAAAGTATGCCAAAACATTGTGGAAATATTAAAGAATAATGTCAATATACACCAGCCGAAACAGAAGGTGACAACATCAGGAAAAAAGGTCTACGGCCAGGAGCCCCGCGCTCACATGGCTGCTCAGTCAGCTCACTCTTCACGGCTTTGTGACTCAAACAACAACTTGTGTCGCATTAAAATCCCACTCGGTCTCTGAAAAAAATCCTTGCGGTATCCTGTCTTTAGTTCTCGCTTTTTAGCAGAAAGTCATTTTGCTGCTGTTTGTGCAGCTTTGCTTTCTTCCTCCCGCTATGCTGCCCCCTGTTGGCAAGTGTTCTGCTATTTAAGTGTCCATATCATATACAGGTCCTTCTCAAAATATTAGCATATTGTGATAAAGTTCATTATTTTCCATAATGTCATGATGAAAATTTAATATTCATATATTTTAGATTCATTGCACACTAACTGAAATATTTCAGGTCTTTTATTGTCTTAATACGGATGATTTTGGCATACAGCTCATGAAAACCCAAAATTCCTATCTCACAAAATTAACATATCATTAAAAGGGTCTCTAAACGAGCTATGAACCTAATCATCTGAATCAACGAGTTAACTCTAAACACCTGCAAAAGATTCCTGAGGCCTTTAAAACTCCCAGCCTGGTTCATCACTCAAAACCCCAATCATGGGTAAGACTGCCGACCTGACTGCTGTCCAGAAGGCCACTATTGACACCCTCAAGCAAGAGGGTAAGACACAGAAATAAATTTCTGAACGAATAGGCTGTTCCCAGAGTGCTGTATCAAGGCACCTCAGTGGGAAGTCTGTGGGAAGGAAAAAGTGTGGCAGAAAACACTGCACAACGAGAAGAGGTGACCGGACCCTGAGGAAGATTGTGGAGAAGGGCCGATTCCAGACCTTGGGGGACCTGCGGAAGCAGTGGACTGAGTCTGGAGTAGAAACATCCAGAGCCACCGTGCACAGGCGTGTGCAGGAAATGGGCTACAGGTGCCGCATTCCCCAGGTCAAGCCACTTTTGAACCAGAAACAGCGGCAGAAGCGCCTGACCTGGGCTACAGAGAAGCAGCACTGGACTGTTGCTCAGTGGTCCAAAGTACTTTTTTCGGATGAAAGCAAATTCTGCATGTCATTCGGAAATCAAGGTGCCAGAGTCTGGAGGAAGACTGGGGAGAAGGAAATGCCAAAATGCCAGAAGTCCAGTGTCAAGTACCCACAGTCAGTGATGGTCTGGGGTGCCGTGTCAGCTGCTGGTGTTGGTCCACTGTGTTTTATCAAGGGCAGGGTCAATGCAGCTAGCTATCAGGAGATTTTGGAGCACTTCATGCTTCCATCTGCTGAAAAGCTTTATGGAGATGAAGATTTCATTTTTCAGCACGACCTGGCACCTGCTCACAGTGCCAAAACCACTGGTAAATGGTTTACTGACCATGGTATCACTGTGCTCAATTGGCCTGCCAACTCTCCTGACCTGAACCCCATAGAGAATCTGTGGGATATTGTGAAGAGAACGTTGAGAGACTCAAGACCCAACACTCTGGATGAGCTAAAGGCCGCTATCGAAGCATCCTGGGTCTCCATAAGACCTCAGCAGTGCCACAGGCTGATTGCCTCCATGCCACGCCGCATTGAAGCAGTCATTTCTGCAAAAGGATTCCGGACCAAGTATTGAGTGCATAACTGTACATGATTATTTGACGTTTTTTGTATTAAAAACTCTTTTCTTTTATTGGTCGGATGAAATATGCTAATTTTGTGAGATAGGAATTTTGGGTTTTCATGAGCTGTATGCCAAAATCATCTGTATTAAGACAATAAAAGACCTGAAATATTTCAGTTAGTGTGCAATGAATCTAAAATATATGAATGTTAAATTTTCATCATGACATTATGGAAAATAATGAACTTTATCACAATATGCTAATATTTTGAGAAGGACCTGTATTCGTTTGTTTTTCTTTAAAACCAGTGCAGTGTCTGTTTAGCTAATTCTTAGTTCAGAAATGATGAAACTATTGAAAGACGTTCATGGTGGTGAGACGAGGCCGCTAAGGATTTCCACCCCGCTGAGCGCAATCTCCCTACATTTTTGGAGCTGTTGGTTTCAGTGAAATACTGCAAAGTCTTAATCTTAAATATGTACATCTAATTACAACCTAATCCACATATATAAAACGGCAGAAGATTAAATGCAATGGCTTGACTTTATGTCAAATCTGCATCTGTGTGCAAATGCCTCAGAGCTGCAGTGTCAGAATCATTTGGGAATGTTGAAAGTAACTCAGTCATTTAAAGGCAAACATGTAAGTTCATGTTTTAATGACATTTCAAGTGACCCACGCAGGAAATGTTGCAGGAACTGAAGACCTGCTGAGATCCATGTGGACTCAGCTGGGAGCATCCCAAGAGTTCAAAACATTCAACCTCTAAGCGAATGCGAAAACAACACTGATGATGTCTGCAAGTAGAAAGAATTAGAATGGACTGATAAATAGTATGGCTGACTGTAGCAGCCACTGATCCATTCTTTAGGGGGAAAAATATAAAAAAAAATCGGCTGGTGACCGGGACCTGTCTATGTGAAATTAAATAAAATCTTATTCCAATCACTGAACACACCACAGCCAAGCATCAGCAGGTCGTCCTGACAACAACACTTTTCTTGTTAGTGAGGGAAGAAGACTCAGTTAGCCATTTCAGTGTCAGTGAGGTGTTTAAACATTAAGTAAGAGAAATTACAGAAACATAAGAAGCTTTTTAAAAGCAGACTTCTTGACATGCCACTCAGGATGTGAGGGAGAGTGATACCTTCAGGAGATAACAGGAAGCATGAAAGACACTCATGCTCATTCTTTTCAGCATTCAACCTCAGTCATGGAACATGGTGGATTTGATAATGTTTATGAAAATGTCACTTTTGATGTAAGGACCCAGATTTTGTAGAACAGTGATTCTCAACCCTGGTCCTCAGGACCCACAGTCCTGCATGTTTAGGTGTTTTCCTGCTGCCACACACCCGACATAAATGATCGCGTGCTGTAGTACTTCACAGCATGCTGAGGTGGTCAGGCAATCATTTGAATCAGGTATGCTAGAGCAAAGATCCATCTAAACCATGAAGAAGTATGAGTCCTGAGGACCAGGAAAGAGAACCTCTCCAGAATATACAGACACAGCGAATGCTGTTTTAGTGATGTTAGCTCTGCTAATTGCTTCCATGACATCCTGAAGATAAGAGCTACTAAATGAATTGATCTGCATTCATTATCTCAGTATTGATGTGTTTAATACTGCAACCGCAACAGACGGCTTGGATGCCACATTTGGTTTCATATTTTATTTTAAGTCCCATGCTTGCAAATTCTGTAGGCCAATAATATTTTGGCCCGTTGGATATACTTCATGTGTATTTTTAGTTGCAAAGACACTAAACCAATATTGGGACATTGTGATGAAGGTGAAAAAAACCATGATAATTTCTGATATCATGTAGCCCTACTGAAGATGGTTTAGCGGGTCAACTCTAAGCGTTTTGTTTGTTCCAATAGAAACAATCAAGTGTTTCACACTGACTGCTCTTTCACTGCTGCCTCTGATCCTGATATAAATAACAACAGAAAGCCTAGAAAAAGTCATTTATGAATGCTTGGCAAGTGAAAGCATTCAAAAAACTAGAGATCTGTATGTGAACAAGGAATGTGGCAGGATTTTGCTGAACAATAAGAATTTTGTTTGGTTTTTCGTTTTTTGGTCTGAGCAGTTGATTTAGATTTTTCTAGCTGTGTTTTTATCTTCAAATCTAATTAGACAAAGGTTACTGTTTAATGGGTTACATGTTTCTTCTCAGAAAGGAGCAGATACAGAACCAAAACAAAGGATTATCTGTACTACCTCTATATATGTATCACAGCATTTATCTCTAACATTTATCTGATTTTTGTTGATGCATTTACAGACCAAAGATTTAGGAGCTTTTAAAGCATTTAATGAACAAAAAAAATCTTTTTTTCTGTTGATCAGAGCCAGCAATTTATTTCTGTCTCTCCTATCAGCTGTCAGTTCTTCCATGAGTTGCAATATAAATGGTAATCATGCAGCTCACATTTCTAATCTGAGAATTCAAACTATCTGAGATTATTCTTTAACTAACCGTTAAGGCTGATATTAAGATATTAAGTCTTTTATACATTCCACTTTAATTTATGCTAATCTGTTCAAGTTAGAAAGTATTTTCTTCCTTACAAGGTTTACAACAGGATTCTATATAAAGTGAGGGAGAAATCATCTGAGACTTCAGCTACAGGTATTATCCTGTTTATTCTTAGACTGCATTGCTACTTTCCAACTTGAGTTTCTGTGATCTAAATGCAATTATGTTAAAAAAGTCATCCCTCCTCCTCTTACAGGAGCAAGCTATCAGTGCTGCATTATGATGAACAGAAATGCTTTTTCTAACCTGAATAAAATACTGCATTATTGCCCCAAATAAGACAAAGTCATAAATATTCATGTTACCTGCATAATTAGCAATACGTAAAAATGAAATTAAGCTCTGTGTATAATTTGAAATAGATAAACAGATTAAAAAAAACACAAAAAGAATGGGATCACAGAGCAATGTCCAGCCTGGCGTGAGACAACCTGTCTGGGTGGTTTTATAAAACAAGTGAAACAGATTCCTGTTTGATACAAGGCTGCAGCTGTGGATGCTCAGGCCTAATGATGCCTTCATGTTCACATCAATCAGCGCGACCCGAGGATGTTTCAAAGAGATGCTGCAACAGCAGAGAAAGCTTGTAGCCTTGCACTTACTCAAAGTGATTGGGGACACAAAGCACACTCCTCAGGACAGAAATGTGTCTGTCTTACTGTGTTGCTGTGGCACCTTCCTGATTCAGAACAAATATTGTTAGAAATAAAAGCAAAAACAAATGGCGCCGTTACTATGAAGCCACAAATCCAACTAAGATCCAATATGTGGAAACCTTGAGTTGAGGCAACACAGGTATAAACTGTCATTCAGATAAGTAAGTACTGTTTGTATATGTGTTTGTCCTGTATGGCATTCACTCCTACATGTGTTGATTTAGCCTCTTAATTTGATCAATGTAAATTCAAGCCTTTTTCTCTGTCAAACTACAATTCAAGATCAGGACTGGATGGCCTTCATGCCCATCCATACTAAATTTGTGATCAAAACTGTAGCTGATCAGGAGCAGGACTGAAGTGTGCGTCACCCTGTATTAAAATGTCTAATGTCTCTAATCTAAATAGGTTTCCATTATGTAAAACTGTGAAACCAGTGGTGATTTCAGGAAGGAGACGGAGACATCTAGAACACCAGAACAGAACAGCTAATAACACGTGACTGTTTCCATGTCCCTCTGACTATGGTCATGGTAACAGAGTGAAACAATCCAGACAATTGGTGTAGGGTTTTTTTTTTTTTGCGGCAGCCACATTTTTGCATGGCAAGTCCTTAATCACAGGATATCTTTCTAATTTAAATACCTATACTGTTTAAAATAAGCCACGCCTATTCTTTTACTGATCTAAAGAGGGCAGGTATTCATCAGACTAACTGTCTTTACGGTAGAGCTGCACGACATAAGAAAAACATGCAAACTCCAACAATTAGGGATGCTCTGATCAGGTGTTACGCGGCTGATTCCGATACCAATCAACAATGAGTGCGATCACCAATACCAATCATGTGGATTGGCTGAAAATTGTTCGATTTAGTTCAAATTACTGGCTCGAAAAAATAAACCGTAAAATCACCTTAATTTAGACAAAACATGTTACTTTTCCAAGAGAAAAAAAATACTATAAACTTGTAGGCAAAGTGCAGCAATAATTCAATCAAAAGGACAACTGAAGAAACGCAATCTTTAACAAACTGAAACATTAAGGCTCTCGACAGGCAAAATAATCCAGAAAGTCAAATAAATCTCACAACATTGTCTAAATTAAATAATGTCAAGTAAAAAAGAAAACATTCACAGTGAAATGCAGGTTGCATTTTACGGCTTTTTTGCTTCGTTTTCTGACTGTCACACTCAACGGTGGGCTGCGTTAACTGCCGTCCGACGGCTCCGGGTGTCTTGTTTTTATTCTCTGCAGTGAGCCTCGAAAACTCACCATACTCTGCCAAGTGCTTGTTCTTTAAATGTCGTATTAAATTTGTTGTGTTGATCCATTTTGAAGTGCTTCCCCATGAGGTATTCTTCTGTTGCATGTGTCGCAGAACACAAGCTTTACATCACTCCCACAGACAGAAAAGTTCAGCACGGCCGACATGTTTGTTTAGTATTTGCTGCTGTGCGCTTGCATGTAATACTGATGTTTAATTTCACTGCACATTAAGCCAATACGTTTTTCAGCATATTTCAAACATTTATTTATATAATGCCATGGTAACCTTAACCAGAGACCCGTCCCCGACTGACCGTGGATAAGCTGGGCTCTCCTGACAATAGTTAGGGGAAAGTTAACAGAGCAGCGAGAAGGATCTGACTCTTAGTCCAGACGTGGACAGGTTTTAAAAGGAATATTCCCCAATTACTCAGACGTGTAATGGGCCAGAAGGGTTCTAAGGAATTACTTCCTCCCCAGGTAGAAACGTTTGATTTTATGGTGAAAAATTATGGATGAAAAAGCACGGAGTGCATTAATAAATGGGTTAAAGATTTAACTTTTCCTGCCAGATGCTCGTTTACTCTTAAAATTTAACAAAAAGGTTTTCTTTACTTTGCTTCATCATTCCACTGCAATGTACTTTTTAATGTTTTTGTCATCATGTAAAGAACTTTGAATCTTCTTGTTGCTCAGATGTGCTATACTAATAAACTTGCCTTCCCACTGATTTTAATGAAGTATCGGACTAAAGCTCAGTACTGGCACATGCCTAGACTTAAATCACTTGCACAAGAAATCCGTACAAACTGTACTGTACAATCCATTAAGTCAATATACAGTCCCTGAGTTACACAATCTCTCAAGAAAAGGTCCCTTAGCTTTGTTCCTGTGAAGAACACATTCACACAGTGAGGAAACCTGGAGCATGAACACTTCTAGGTGTCTGAAGGCTTTCACTGCCTGTACTGGTTTGACATTAAGTATAGGCTGCACTGAGCACATATTGGTGTAGGCAGCAGTGCACTAAAACAGACAATCTGTGTCAGTACAGGTAGAACTGGAAATATTGTTTAAGAAAAACTCTGGAAAAAAGTTCCCTTCAAAAGTGTGTAGAAGAAATGTGGGGTGGTAAAAAATGTGAGTAAGCAATATGTGGTAAAATAATACAGGTCCTTCTGAAAATATTAGCATATTGTGATAAAGTTCATTATTTTCCATAATGTCATGATGAAAATTTAACATTCATATATTTTAGATTCATTGCACACTAACTGAAATATTTCAGGTCTTTTATTGTCTTAATACGGATGATTTTGGCATACAGCTCATGAAAACCCAAAACTCCTATCTCACAAAATTAGCATATTTCATCCGACCAATAAAAGAAAAGTGTTTTTAATACAAAAAACGTCAACCATCAAATAATCATGTACAGTTATGCACTCAATACTTGGTCGGGAATCCTTTGGCAGAAATGACTGCTTCAATGCGGCGTGGCATGGAGGCAATCAGCCTGTGGCACTGCTGAGGTCTTATGGAGGCCCAGGATGCTTCGATAGCGGCCTTTAGCTCATCCAGAGTGTCGGGTCTTGAGTCTCTCAACGTTCTCTTCACAATATCCCACAGATTCTCTATGGGGTTCAGGTCAGGAGAGTTGGCAGGCCAATTGAGCACAGTGATACCATGGTCAGTAAACCATTTACCAGTGGTTTTGGCACTGTGAGCAGGTGCCAGGTCGTGCTGAAAAATGAAATCTTCATCTCCATAAAGCTTTTCAGCAGATGGAAGCATGAAGTGCTCCAAAATCTCCTGATAGCTAGCTGCATTGACCCTGCCCTTGATAAAACACAGTGGACCAACACCAGCAGCTGACACGGCACCCCAGACCATCACTGACTGTGGGTACTTGACACTGGACTTCTGGCATTTTGGCATTTCCTTCTCCCCAGTCTTTCTCCAGACTCTGGCACCTTGATTTCCAAATGACATGCAGAATTTGCTTTCATCTGAAAAAAGTACTTTGGACCACTGAGCAACAGTCCAGTGCTGCTTCTCTGTAGCCCAGGTCTGGGGAATGCGGCACCTGTAGCCCATTTCCTGCACACGCCTGTGCACGGTGGCTCTGGATGTTTCTACTCCAGACTCAGTCCACTGCTTCCGCAGGTCCCCCAAGGTCTGGAATCGGCCCTTCTCCACAATCTTCCTCAGGGTCCGGTCACCTCTTCTCGTTGTGCAGCGTTTTCTGCCACACTTTTTCCTTCCCACAGACTTCCCACTGAGGTGCCTTGATACAGCACTCTGGGAACAGCCTATTCGTTCAGAAATTTCTTTCTGTGTCTTACCCTCTTGCTTGAGGGTGTCAATAGTGGCCTTCTGGACAGCAGTCAGGTCGGCAGTCTTACCCATGATTGGGGTTTTGAGTGATGAACCAGGCTGGGAGTTTTAAAGGCCTCAGGAATCTTTTGCAGGTGTTTAGAGTTAACTCGTTGATTCAGATAATTAGGTTCATAGCTCGTTTAGAGACCCTTTTAATGATATGCTAATTTTGTGAGATAGGAATTTTGGGTTTTCATGAGCTTTATGCCAAAATCATCCGTATTAAGACAATAAAAGACCTGAAATATTTCAGTTAGTGTGCAATGAATCTAAAATATATGAATGTTAAATTTTCATCATGACATTATGGAAAATAATTAACTTTATCACAATATGCTAATATTTTGAGAAGGACCTGTAAGACAAAGAGGGGCAGCATACATCACAGAGTGAAAGATGGGTAGACCAAGGCCAAGCACTGGTTTATAACTTCCTGAGAAGGAGAGAATAAAAAACAAGGAAGGAAAGGAGTAAGAAGACTGCATCAGGAAAGCTATAATAGAAAAAATTGACAAAGACACAAAGCTTTTATGCTAATTATGCACCACACAGAGAGCATCCGTTTTTACAATTTCATCCCGATGCTGGATGCTGGGCCAACCGTGTCTAAAATAAACAGCTTCAAAGTTACACATCACCCTGGAAACGCCTCGAAAATATTCATGCGGCAACTCGCCGTGTCTGACTTTAATCGATAGAAACCAGATTTTGTAACATCAAGATGGCAGTTACTGCATGCTAGTGTGACTGAATGGAGGGATTTGTGAGTATGCCTTCAGTATACAACATCGTGTCTCACTGCTATGCATTTGTGATGAGTGTGTTGATGGAAGCATTCCTCCTTCAGTTCAGGTTCTTTGATTGACTTATTTTGCCAACACTGTAACAGTTACTGCAACTGTGTAATTGTGTCAATAACCAAGGAGGTTTCCTTGGTTATCCTTGGTTAAATATCACTCAAATGTGATATTTAAATTAAGGTGATGTTCATGAGTGAGTAAAATCTTATCTCACGTATATGTCAGAATGTCAGAAAGCATGGAAAACAAAACAAGGGTGTGTTCACAGCGTATCCAACAGGTGCCCTCTTTGATGAATGTACAGTGTCTTGTAAAATAAATCATATCCCCCAAACTTCACAGTTTAAAACAAGGTACGGTCATTAAACAACATGTCAAGTTTTCGATATCTCACAGGGCACTGTTCAATCCATCATATCAGGATAAATAAGAGTATGGCACAACTGGAAACCACCAATACATGGCTGTGCATCTAAACTAAAAGAAAAGGCTGGGACAGCATTAATCAGAGAATCAGGAAAAAGGCAACTCTGGAAGGGCTGAGGATCAACAGCTGAGGTGGGAGAACTAGTCAACAGGACAACTCTTGGCCATGCACTTCAAAAATGAAGAAGTTCCTTTAGCACTGCTACAAGCCATATGGCAGACAAAGCAAATATGAGAAAAAAATGCTGTTGTCAGATGAGAACAAACCTAGGGATGCACCGATATCAAAAGCCACTAACCAACATTCCTGATATTATATATCATATATATCTCTTTACCCTTTCAACACTGTAAAAAAACGGCCACGACGCTTGTTTCTCTGCTTCAGTTCACACTCTACAATCCTGCACTGCATCAATATCACATGCCCAAATACCACATTGTCAACCACCCCCCGTGCGAATTTGTACTGAAGTACAAATGAATGCAGAAAATGTTAACGAGCTGACGGCTTGGATAGCTACTAAACAGTGAAGCAACGAAACAAACCAGTGCGCTCCCCTCCGTTTAGCTGTAGAGGCAATGGAGGGCTAATGTGGCTAAATAGTAACACAGGTTATGGTGGAAACAGATTAAAACTGACAATTACAGCAGAAAAAATAAGGAACCTACCCTGCTAATGTAGTTGATCACTAAATAAAATATTATGCAAAATTAAGTTGTACAGGGTTGCTGCTGAACATATCTGCATGGACCAGATCCTTGTTCACACTGTAAAATATGTTCGGTATGCACCACAACACCCTCCTGACACCCTCTAGAAAATGACTGAAGCTGAGATGTGCAAAGCTGGTAGAAACATACCCTAAAAGACCTGCAGCTGGAATTACAGAGAAAGGTGGTTCTACAAAGTACTGTCCCAGGGTGGTGGGGGTGCTGGTGGTAATAAAAAGAAAAACAATTAATATCTTGTATCCTTCTCACTTCACAATCAACTGTGTTTATCTTTCATATAAAATCTCGATTAAAAAAATTTTTCAAATTAAACAAATTTTAAAAATGCAACAGAGGTTCAATGGGTGGGTCCTGTTCCGAGGCACTGTACACAAAGTTGCTGTAAAACAACTGGAGCTCCATTCCCGCTGATTAGTTAGTCCAGTCTGGTCGGTCTGGCAGTAATCGTTTCCCCATACTATCAAACCTCCTTTCTGTCATTTCTGTTTAGTCTTCAGTGGCATCATGAGACCTGCTGCGTGGCCCTTTCCATGGCAATGGAGAAGAAGCAACAGCTGCCTGCCTGGTGGGGTATCCAAAACAAAGTTGTTGTTCTTTTAAGTTTGGGAAATGAGGGCTGGGGGAGAGCAGTGATGGGAAATTTACAATGTTACCACAGCAACACACACACACACACACACACTGAAATCCAACCCAAGACACAGTTACACTCTAATATTTTGTTGAAACCAGTTTAGCTGTACGATCATATTGATAAGTATATGAATTCCAGAGAAAACTCATAACCTCCTTGAGTTAAGGGGACAATTATATCTCCAATTATCAGCCTCTATTTTAAGTGCTTAAGTTGTGAAATTCTTGTGCCTATTTGCTCCTATAGTCTCAAACAAACCCTCCTTGCGCTGATTCTTAACCAGTGCTGCAGCACGCTAGTGTCATGAGAGATTGTCAGGTGTACCATGGGAAATTGCCCAATTTTACTTTATTAGTCCTACAACTTTTGAAAACTCATTTATCATGATCTGCTAGAAATGTGCCATTGCCGAGTCCACTGTAATACCGACTGGCGGGCTAATGTAATACTATTTCAAGTCAGTGGGTGGCAGCATGTAGCAAATTGCTGTGCTCCTTAGAGATGAGAGATTCAGTGATGCTAGCGACAGGTAGTGGTGACTGTAGTGACGTTTTTAAAACGGGGAAAGATGTAAACACTGAACTCAGCCCTGAACAAAACTTGGAAATGGTGAGTTTGAGGCAATACAGTAAAAGCTATTTTTTGTTTGGATTTACTTTCACTGGGAATATAACAGCACAGAATGCATTGTACTCAGTGTGTGCCCCCACCTGTTGCTTTAGAAACAAACCAATATTTTGTCTGCCTGTATAGAAGACTACTTTTATGACAAAAACTACAAAGATGAATGGGAGAGCCATCAAAGCTAGTTACCTTGTTGTTGAACTCCTCGACGCGGTTAAAGACAAAGCTGAAATCCCTCTCTCAGATAACACAATTACCAGACGTATTGATGACATGTCTGCAGACAGTGAAAGTGTTGTTTTGGGAAGAAAATAGCATCAGTTGGAAATTTGGATCTCAACTTGATGAGTCTATTGATATTATACTGTCTATTCAGCAGGGCAATGCCAGGAAAAACAAAAGGAGAGGAAATGTTTTGTTTCATATCAGAATATTTTGACCGAGGAGAAATTACGTCGGAAAACTCCATAAGTGTTTGCACTGATGGAGTTGCAGCCATGCTCACGCGCACCAAAGGCTTCGTTAGGGTTAGGGTTAGGTAGCAGAGTGAAGGTGGTGTGTCCCAGGACTTTTCCAACGTAACAGATTTGCCATGACTCAAAAAAGGGTGAAAAACATGGAACTATTAAAGCTGAATTTGCAAATGCTCTCCCATGCTTAATTAACAATGTGAGGTGGTTTCAAAGATGTGGATATTTTTGCATGTTCAAAAGGTTTTAGTGGTTATAAGTAACTGGAAAGGAATTGAAATAGTTATTGTTTTAGGAAAATAAACAAAAACACAACAGAAAGCTGCAGAAATTAAAGAAATGTGTTGCCTGGATCTAAATGTATTTCTTGGCAACAACAGACAGTGCTGGATATTATCTTTTGTACATCTTTAGAGACAATATGTAGTCGTCTTTATTAATAGTTTGCTCTGAGCGGCTGGATGACTGCCATTGTTTGGGTTCAGGGTCAGAATCTAAGAACTCTCAGGCTCCATGATAAAACTGAGGAAGACAAAAAAAAGCGCTGTTGTTCAGCTAACATTAAGCATATTTTTGTAGTTTTAACTCATCATTCCTTGTGTAACCTTAAAGGGTGAAAGGAAGTTAGATAATGTCTCTCATATGTTTTTTAAACCACATGATGTGCCTACTAAAATTCATTTCTTTTTGACCATTGTGCAAACGGATAAAATGATAAACAATGTGTGGGTGACTCCGCACACAGCTTTTTTCTTGTTCTCTATCCAACTTTGCACCTCTTTGGTAGCACTGGGCAACAGGACTTCACCGCAGTTGTCGGCTTTTTAGCTGCCATCGTACAATGAGAAGAAAAGCAGGTAAACAACACGGGGGATTCAGTGTGCAGGTTACTGCAGCAGGAAGAGGAAATATTGGCAAATGGCTAAAGGAGCATTTGCACGCCAGATCGTGTGCCAGGCATGGTGCCATTGTTACACACTTCCTGTTTGGTGAAAGGCATCAAGTGTTTTCAAGTCCAACAGCTCAAGTCCAAGTGAAGCCACGAGTCAATGACATAAAAATCCTAAGTATTTAGTGATTTCATCATTTTGAATCTAAAATCATTACATTTGTGACTTGAGTACAAACCTCTTTTTTTGTCACACTTAAACATTTCAGGTCAAACGCCTGATAAAAATCAAACATAACCAGAGTCAGTACAAAATACAGTTTTCAATTACCTCAATTACCCATTTACGAAGAGGAAAAAACGCTATCCAAACCAATCAGACTATGTGATAATTTAATTACCCTTAATAAATCATAAATTAATTGTCATTACCTACGTTGTTTGGTTCAATTTCACCAGAACACCCAGGCGTAATAACTGCCATACCTGTAGACTAAGGGATGGGTACCGAATTCTGTACTTTTAATGGTACCGACCGAATTTTGTCGGTACTGCCAAGTAAAATCGAATGGTACCATGTTTCGGTACCTAAACGCATCATTGTGACACCGAGGGAGTGGAAGAGTGGGCGATTTTCCATGCCAGACAAGAACACAGCATTGCACGCACAAGAGTAATGACATCAGTAGCCGCTGCTACAGTCAACAAAGCATGGCTGATGGAATGCACTCGAAATTCAGGTATTTATATAATGTTAAAGTGTTAAATAAACAAAAAAATGGCATGCTGAACTTAATCCATCCTTTGTTGCCATTTTCCATTGAATTTTTGGGGGGTAGTAACTTCAGGAGCTGTACTGATTGCTCAGGATGTCCCAATCAAGCTATTAAGTCTGCAGGGATTTTCCGTTCACTTTTATTCTACAAGCCTAACCCACACTAATACGGTATATATGAAGCTGTTATTTTAGACAAATATCAAACTGCTATGCAAGCAGCGATGCTCCTTTATATTTTTGCGGCCTGACGTTGAAAAGCAATTTCACTTGGAGCAGTGATTCATTACATTTTGTTCTACACTGTTACGCCTTTCAAGATTTGCAATTACTTTCAGAAATCTGGAGGGGGCTTCCTCCCAGACACGACTCTTTGAATGATTGCACAGCAGCTTCAAAGACCAGATGACACTAGAAAACAGAGATTGGCCCATCTTTGCTGCACACACACACACACATACAGTAGGAGAACCAATAAGAACCTTACAGGAGTGACACATTTATTAAATAAATATATATAAACATTTTCTGTTGACTTGATAAAATCTTAAATTCTATCTAAACTCTTTATTAAAAAGGTAGTGTAACTAGAAGGTAACATCCCCCAACCTCCTCTTGACCTGCTTCCACCAGGTCTGAAAGCATACTTTATAAAATCATACTACCTCGTTTTTTTTAAACGCCCCCTGGCATTCAATCACAATCATAACTTCTGCGACCATGATCAAATGCATTGCCACTTAAGTTGATAGCTGCTTCAAAGTCTGCGTTTTAAATAGGCCATCTGCCACAGTCAGTTTCACCATTTCTGATCACAAATCCCTGAAAAGCATTTTTTAGCACTATAGCAAGTTTTACCCTGTCTTTACTTTTCATACATGAAATTATTCCAAACACTTTAGATGTGGTTGAAAAGGATTTTTAATCTCCAGCTTTATTACCCACACAATATAAAGGATGGATTTGGACACATAAAACTCATTCTCAAAACTAGTTAACTCAACGTCACTTTTGCTTTTAAGCCGCTAGCTGCACTAGATACAAGGTTGTTGAATAACACACTATGACTGGAGTTCTTTTTAGTATCAGAATCAATAAAAGGAAATCTGAAGACCGCCAGGAAATGAAGAGCTAAAACACAAATCTGTTTGTTGAATCTGAGTTTTAATTTGATTGAAGGCTTAGAGCAGGGGTCTCCAAAGTGCGGCCCTTGGAATGATTTTGCACGGCCCTGGACAACAACTTGACAATGGTACAAATACGGTGCACCATCGCAGGCAGTTGATGCTTTTAAAAAATAATTAGGGTGACTTACTGAGGCCAGGCCCTTCAGAAAAGATGCAGACAAATTTAAATCTTCCTAAATGCAAATGCACAAACTACTCGTCATTTATGAAGCCTATTTCTGGCTTTCAGTTTGAGTTGAATGGAAATAAGACCAAAAAACATCCTTTCACTCATGCCTAAAAGCCAACCTGGCTTTTTTTAAATGGGAAATATTCAATGATTTACAGATGCCCTTTCCACTTTGTTTTACTAAAATATCAGCAGGTAAAAACAAAAAATGAAAACATAAAAATGTGTTTGCATGTTGTAATAAAGGAAACAGAAGAATACGTTTGTGGCCTGTGACTTCTTTCAACTTGAAGGTTTCAGCCCCGGTGGTGAAAAGTTTGGACACCTCTGGTTTAGAGGTTACAAAAGGCACTTTGAGAATTTTGGTCATTGTTATTGAATCAAAACAGCGATTCTGGGTGGATTTTTACTGCAGGTTCTTAGATAGACGTGGGAAACTGGAATAAAAAAAAAAGAATGAAAGCATTACAATTATGCATCAAGGCATATGTCCAAGACCTTTTTCTGATTTTATTTAAATTTAAAAAGTGTGTCAAGATACACGCTGTTGTTCAATGCATTTATATATTGAATGTCTTAGTTTTTATTTATTTTATTAAATAATGTGTAAAAACCCAACAGAGCTTTTAGTATTCAGTCTGCCAATCAGTGATCAGAGAATATAAAGGAAAAAAAAACTGATTTCTGGCTGATGTTGAGCATCTCCACTAAAAAGCACTAAAACTGCTCTTCTGTGTTTTCACAAACAGAATAAAGCTTATTGAATAGAAAGCGCTTTACCAGACTTCACTTTGAAGAGAAGTACTGTGGTGATATAACATCTCTAGATCCTGTGCCATAAGTTGTTACAGCCCAAGAAATTAGCTTTTATTATTCAAAAAATCGAAAACTGGGGTGAATGGGTCAAATCAATGGTGATAAAAACAGGAATATAAACACAAAATGAAAAACACAATGAACAAAAGATTGCCTGTTAATAAACTCAGCCTGGAGGTCATGCTGATCTGCCACTTATAATTATACTTTAAAAGCATACTTTCAAAGCTGAAACGTAGATTTTCCTCCTAATTCCTAAAGGCTTATCGCAGTAGTGTTTCCATATGTTGGAAATCTAAAATCATGGTTCAAAATAAGCAAAACAGTTATTCAGTTTTGTTCTAACAAATCTCTTTTCGTTTGCAGCTTACATGTTCGTCCTTTTAGCACTGTGGGACTTTGTTGGCTTGTAGACACCACAGGCTATGAAAACAGTGAATGAAACAATATGAATTTATCTCTATGGTACAAATAAAACAGACACAAAGTCACTTGGCCAACCTGGGAGTTGCAGCCGTTTTCCACAGAGAAACCAGCATTAGGATCACATGAAACAATGGAAATAAAATGCAAAGAGAAAACAGCTCCAAGCATTAAAAGCAGCTCGACACATTTACCTCACTATTTGTCCTAAACGACATTTAAAACTGTACCTTTTAAACAAAGCAGTTCAGTTGTAAATGATGTTCTTTGTAATGACAGGATCTGTTTCTAATACAGTGAAAGTAATCCTTTCCTATATATTTCAAGGTTCTAAATGACAGGATACAACAAGCAAGAATGTCAGAGATGATAGAAATCAATTTTCTTTGCCAGCATGTGGGAAACTACAGCTGTGAGCACAGCTTTAGAAAAATAGACAGCTCCGCCAGAGCGAGAAAACCAAAACTGCATTTGCCAAATTCCTGCTGCAGCTGAACATTTAGAAAACCTCGCCAGCCCTTCAGCCGAGCAGCCACACATCATTTAGAGTTTCTCTGCTGTTCTTCTGACACTCCTGCTGGCAGCAAAAACAGCTAAACTGATTTTTCCTTTCTCAACATTACAGCACAAAAGGAAAGAATATCCATTTTATTAATGGTATTCAACTCCTCAGAGAGCATGCAGATCTCTGATGACCTCAGAGAGACTGCACTTGTTGAGGAAAATGAACCCAGCAGCCCTACCAGAATCCTCACAACATTCTGCAAAGCAGTGGTGAAGAGTATATGTTGACCACCTGTATTGTGGTAGAAAAGCAGGCCCTGCAGAGGACAGTGAGGGGAGCTGAGAGGTCACTGCAGTGTTCCTACCATCTGTCTCAGAGCTGCTGCAGGAATAGGGTCGGAACATCGTCAGAGACTCCTCACAACCCCTCCATGAACTTCGTGGACAGCTGTCATCAGACACATGGTACCACATCCGAAGCAAAGCCGCCAGAATGCTAAACAGCTTTCTGCTTCAAATTGTCAACATGCTAAACCGCTGTTAGGTTTATGAACATTATATTTTTGCACTTACATGTTTATATCTATCGGGTGCATTTATCTTCAAGTGCGTTATGTATGTAATGCTATTTTGAAATTATGGTTCAGGACCCTAGAGGAACACCATCCGGGTCACATTTTTTATGTCAAAATTCCTTACTTTCCCACACTTGTATTTCCAGAGTTCCCCGTCCTTTTTATCCCATTTTTAGTGTACAAATCCAAAAGTTCATGATGAATAGCAGATACGTTTCACGGGTCAGGCTTTGAATATGGAATCCAGAAAATACTGAAGGAAGCAAGCGAGGGAGCAATGAAAGGAAAGATGGACAAAGACTGGTGGACAGACATACATCGTGTAAACTTTAGAGCGGATGGCCGTACATCGGACAAACGGAAATATGGACGGATCGGTTGACGGATTTTAGGATGGAGGAATGATGGGTGGATAAACACACAAAAAGGTTGATGGAACTTTTAAGTAATAGACAGGAAATACAGCATTAATTACAAATCATTTCTCAGTTTTCCAGACTGCGTAGGAAGCCTGTTATTAGGTGTAGAAGGAAATAAATTGATCTGAGTCATCTTGAACAAACTGCAATAAATTTAGCTATGATAAAACCAAGCTTTCTTAAAACAACAATTAACATCTTTATTGGAGGTAATTTGATTTGACTTGAGATTGCTGTAGTTTGCAAAAACACAATGGTGGTATCTAAAATGAAAAAAATATAGGAAAGATTAAAAAGGAAATAACCCCATTTTCTGTTTATTCAACCTTACAGGCGTTCACATATAGGATAACAGACTACATGTTGTGTATCTACACTGTCTAATTATTTTACCCTCGCACCACCAGGTCATGTCTTGCCAAGCAGATAGCAGCTGAATCCCCGTTCAGAGGTAACTGGTGTGCAGCTGATGTCAACTGCGGCTGCAGCAGTGTCATTTACTGGCTGTGCTCTTGCACTAATGCACTGTGTTGTGCTCCTCTATACAGAATTATCTTGGATCATCTAGCTACAATAACTGTAGAACAGCTCATTTCAAGCCAGAACATAAGCTTACGCTCTCAGCAGCTCTTTTGGAACGCATTATGCTTCTTTCATACTTAATGTTTACTCAGAGTGCCATTTTCTGGTTCGCTAACTTCGCAGTTATTAATGACCTCCGTCTCTCAATCCCGAGTGCTACAGACATCTCAGCATGTCAAATGTGTAGTTACTCCTCTGCTGCCACTTATGGGAAAGATACTTTACACAGATGATGTTTTCACATAGCGTTGGAGGGGCTGCTCTTTGGACTGCCGGCACGGCTTTACGGCACTGACAGAAACCCATTAACTTCAGTATGTTGACACCAACTGCTACAGGTCGGGAAAAAAATAAAAAAAACATGTAGAAAATGTAAGCAGCATGGGAATTATTTATGTAATGTAGCAAGCTGTGGTTCAGGCCTATGTTGACTAAAGCTGTATGTCACTATTCAAAGATATGTATTTTTAGTGCTAAAAACTTTAATTAATTCAAAATAAGAGCTTATTGTTTGTGCTCTCAGTTTGGCTTTACTTTATGTGAGCTTCTTCAGGCTGATAACTCAACGGTTTGAAGTTTTCCAGGAGCTCATTAGGTTTTGGATCATGTTTTTTCTCTTTTACAGAGCAGCACGGGTCTAAATAGTTTAAGATTACCAAAGATACAAGATCTGATCATCTACACCTAATTTCACAGTCAGGTGCCTGTGTCTGTATAATAATTAGAACAAGCCTGGCAAAAAAGAATAAGTTCTAAAAATCAAACTAAATAAATAAATGATAAATGAGGGCGCTTTGATGTTTGTCTGGGCTCAACAAATACAGTACGTCTCTTGGGCTGCATGGATGATTTATCCCAGCAGCAAAAAAAGCAAAGGCTGGCCCGGTAACATTAACAATATGTGGCACAGCAATAAGTGGCAACACCAGGTTACCTGCAGCTGTGCCACTGAGGTCCATAATGAGAGGGGTGGTGGTGTTTTCATTCTCTTCTAGCATCCAAACCATTTTTATGTCAAGTAAATGAGCATGATCCCAACTAAACAAGCAGACAGCAGCCTGATGGAAGCTTCAGGTTTACATTTTTCAGCTTTCCTGCCTATAATCAGATGTCGTTCTACCAGCAAATAAGCTACACCTTATATCAGTATGTTTCAGTGCATATGGTATCCTGGTCCAATGTGGTTCTCGAGTTGATTATTAAGGCTTGTTTTAGTTAGTAAACATTACATCTAAGACATGCTGTTCAGAAGGTATAGTGATTTGGCTTAAAGGCGTATCAAATTCAATATTTAGCTGATTTAACCCAGCTAAGCTTAGCGAAGCTTTTAAATTAGCCTGATTTTAACATGCATCTGATATTTCAAACAGGTGTAAATTCTGTCAAATATAGCAGGCATCATGAACATTTTTATGCACTGATCCCTGTAAAAATCTCCGGTTACTGATACAGTGAAATAAGAACATCTAAAGCACAACTAACAGGGTAGATTGATTTAGCAGCTGAGACAAAACGATACATCATGCTAAGGCAAGATCTGACCAATATGTTGGGAAAACGAATGCCCATTTTGTTGTTGTTTTCACAAATAAGATGAAAGTTTCACAAATTACAAACTGAATGTTGTCGCCCAGCCTGCTGAGCTGTCTGTTAGCCTCCTTCACAAACAATGTTGACATTATTATAGAAAGCCAACAACCTCTCCTCTAGCTCACTGTATGTGACTTCTTAAACCCTTTTAAACACACATGATAGGGCAGCTGTAAAAAACATAGGAATGAAAAAAAAAAAAAAAACAGCAAGCAGGGCAACCTGGGGGTAAGGGGGTAAAGCTAGGAGGAGGACGTAGACCTTCAAGCCAGACTATGCCATGCATTGTGAGCTGTATCAATAGTTTAATCCACTGATGTTGGTTTATGAGCCGTTAGATTAGTGGTTCATGTCCAGAGTCTGCATATACATCCAACTAGGAATTATATTACTATTATCTGATGGGATCCGTTTCATCTTCTGAGTTGTGCTATTTTTCCATCTCTGCACCACCACCATTTTCTGTCATAATCAGCCTCCATGCATAGATGCACATAACAGGCTTGGTGAGTGGCTTCATGCACCCTTGAAACCCCAGTCAGGTTATTCAGCGAGTAGGCTTTAAATAGAGATTGAGGCAATCCGGTCTGATTCCTCAGCTTCACCTGAAATCAACAGCTGGATTTTTTAAAGCATTGTAAATACAGTTACTCTCACTCCTCCCACATACACATTGTCTGTTAAAGATGCACAGGGTAACATTTAATAAGCACATATTGTATTATTATCTCAGTAAAACAGCTATTCTTGATTGTCTGAACACTGCTAATACCTAAGTTGAGCTAAGCAATTCCATTTTAGTATTTACCGCTACTTTGCCCTACTTAAGTTGTCACAGCATCTGGCGACACACGCCACTAGGGTTGCTTTAATACATAAAACTCAAAGACAGTGAGTTCACGAGAACAAGGTTTTAATAACACTTTAAAGATCGGCACGCGAGATAGCAGTCATCTCAACGACAAATATCGCGAGATCCCGTTACACCCCTACACGCTGCTGTGAAATGAGACAGGCCCTCAGTCGGAGCTTTACCACAAGTTAACATCCGTCTTTGGAGGACATGGGTGTTTTAACAGCTTTGGCTGGAGCAAACATGCCAGTAATTAGATTCATTTCAGATCATGTGTGGCCCTCTGACAGCTCCTGACAGACATAGATAGGCATTATCCAATATTTAACACAAGTCAACAACAGAATAAGAATGCTTTAAAAAGGTAGCTGGCAGGTTAAAAACTCAAGAATCCAATGTTTTCTCAATCAGTTCATGTACTACACCTAAACAATACAAGCGCATGCAGACAACAATGTTTAGTATGGATGCTGTTATGGAGTCAAGGAGAATAAACATGAGCAGTTTTCAGTGAAGCGTTTAGAACAAATTCAAAGGAAGCACAGAGGAGTTAGAAACTATTAAAAAGAATCGTTTTCCACGACATGTTGAAACATGCGTGCAGTTCATTAAAGCCGTGAGAGAGAAAGGGAGTTTTTAAACAGACAATAGGAAGGCAAAATATGGAACTCTGGCATCATTTTGCAAATGATAAGGTTCCACATTACCCATCCCAGTGGTTCCCAAACTTTTCATCTTCCAACCTCCAAAATGACAGTGGCTGAGATTTCTGACCCTGACCATTAGTCCAGTATTCAAGCTTTATTAGCAGGTCAGTTAATCAGGGGTATAATGACAACACATATGGCACTTGTTGACTGACCCGAGCCCAGCTCCACTGCTCTAGGGGATAAACATGAAGAGTGCCGTTTCAGTCAAGCTCGCCACGCAAATAACTCACAAACCACATAGATGAAAGGATATAGCCAGTTTAAAGAGAGAGCTCCGTAATCATTTAGTCTTTGTTATTAAATATTAATGAAATTGTAACTTTTACATGTCTGCACATACATGTAGAATTCAGCACAAACTCTGCAAACTTGATATTCTGTCACCGTGTACGATTTAAGATGCGATCGCCTCCAAAACATCACGCAGAGATAGCAGTTCAACAATGAATAGCAAGCAAACGCTGGCAGTAATAATCAGACCTGAGAGGAGGAAAATCATCATCTGGATTATTTTACCATAAAACCAAATTCAACATTTAACAACAATTTTCCTGATGTAAAAACATAACCCTTAAAGAAAATCGTGCCAGAGTATTTAGGCCAAGGAACACAGAACAGATAATCATCTGTTTCAGCAATTTTGCCAGATCACCTCAAGTACAATTGACTTTAGACTTGAAGTATACTCAATCTCAGACTGCAAACACAAAAACTGCATCATGAACGTGTTAAGCAACACTCAAAAGAGCATGATTGCTATATAAATGTTGGCTTATAAAGCTAAATGAAAAGGACAACAATGAAAATAGACTTTTTGTGACCTGAAACTCCTCTCAGAGCTAAAAAACCAACACAGCAGATATAATGCTACTTTGTTAACTCAGGCTTCTTTCGTCAGACACTGAGAACATTCACATAAAGAGGAGCATCTCAAACTTCATTTGATGCCTCTTCAGTAAACAGGAAGTCAATGTTTCCAAAAAAATTACAGAAAGGTTCAAAAATAGCTGATAGCCTTGACAAATTCAGTTATGAAAGCAAACAATATATAATTACTCATCTTTGCCCTAATTTATCGCTCTCTCTGCAACACTATAAACATTTTTACTGTATAACTGCACAGCACTTATAAACAGCACTTAAGGGGAAAATACAAACAAAACCTTGCCGTCAGTGTCTTAGATTTTTATTCCTTTTTATGAGAGCAAGAATTAGATTAAAGACTGTATTTCAGGGGGCTTTCAGTTTTATTAAAAGTTAAAAAGGACACTCTGAATGTAGTTATTTGAATGTCCACAGTTCATTAAACCCACCATTACTAGACTATTGTAGTGAATTTGCGTCGGGTCTTAATGAAGCCAAGGAGGGGTTTGTATTCCACCTCTGGTTGTTGATGCATGTTTCACTCATACCATGTATCAAGTTGGGGGCACTTTGCTGCCATCTAGTGGTTGGAGTTAAGCTCAAACATGTCTAACTACCCTTAGTTGCATGCAAATTAGCCCAACATTGTGTGCTATATTCAAGTTCAAATTATCTGCTTAATTTAGCATCTGCTTGAGAGCAGAAAAACACAATTAATTCTAATAATTTAAATGTTTAAATTCAGGTACTAAGAGATTAACAAGATAATAAGATGCATTCCCTTTCTGTCTGAGGACAAATAATTTTTAGACAGATCTTTCTGTCTAGGAAAAGCAGAAAAAGATTTAGCGAACAGGTGTTGCTTCTTACAAATAATTTTAACTGAAACTCTGAGCTCATAACCTGGTGGTTATTTTGTCAAGATCGATTTGTCAGGTGTGAGATCTGGGAATGAAGTCGCTCCCTATTTGACTGTGTTCTAGCTGAAAGACAGAGGACCACTGGGGTTTGCCATTTGTTGTTGTACTGCTGTTAACAATAAAGAAAATAATGTATTCCTCTCCATTTTTGTAAAGCACTATATGTGATACTGTTTGAATGTAACACACCAACGGAAGGGGCAATGGATAGCTTATCCTGCATCTTTCACTGTTATATACGAGTGGCACCCATACTGGACCCCAAACTCTGGGCTGCTTAGCCAAGTCCAAACTTCCCTGTCAGAATTGTTCAGCGGGGTACCTTCTTGCATTTCTGTCTGGGAACTTGAAAAATCCAACTTCTGAGTACAAACAGAATGCACCATTAGTTCAGCATGTGTTACCATGGTGATCTAACAAGATTATAAGAGGTCCACTTTCGTGACACTGAAATCTCTGAGTCTCAGCT
The DNA here is from genome assembly GCF_021462225.1 of Girardinichthys multiradiatus. Taxonomy (NCBI): domain Eukaryota; kingdom Metazoa; phylum Chordata; class Actinopteri; order Cyprinodontiformes; family Goodeidae; genus Girardinichthys; species Girardinichthys multiradiatus. The sequence continues at coordinate 11,961,837 of NC_061800.1, forward strand.
CAGCATAGAAGAAAGGGATTGCGTTAGGGCTGCAAAATATTCAAAACTATACAACAGCAATATTAATTCTAAATACTTTAATGACAATATTAGTGGGGATCCTCGTTTTCCTCAAGTCTTTGTATCTAATCTGAAATTAGGATGCTTCAGCCACTCCGTCAGCAGCATCTGGACACTATCATGCATTTCAGGGGTGGACATCCACTGCAGTAGGACTACATCTGATAGGCTGAATATTTAATATGCATGCAAGAATTCCTGACACTTGATTGTTGCAAGCAGCTGGACCTCCACAGACCAAGAACGTTGTACAAACAGGCATTATAAAACTGTTGCAATGACAAGACTAACTGTAACTAAGCGTTTTTTCTCATTCTTCTTGTTTTATGTCATCACTGCCCCCCCATTAACTTTTATGAGTTTAAGCACTTTGTCGATTGAAATCTATGTCAAATCTATAAAAAAGGGGAATTGAAAATCCATCCAACTGCCAAAAATGTGATTTGTTTTCAGACTTATAAAGCAAAACCTTTGAAATAATCCATTCAAGCAGTCCTTAGCGACTGTGACATTGCACAGATTGACAATGCAATAATGTCTGCAATTCTTGTGAAGCTCTAGCGTACTATATCATATTTATTTAAATACTGGAATATATATAATATATATATATTATATATATATATATGATTATATCTGAATATGTGTGTATGATTTCCCTGACTTAATTATACCGTTCATTTCTGGATATCACCTGGACCCATTTGTTTTGTGAAGTGCCCTGAGTGGATGCTCGTTGTTAACATGCACTATATAAATAAACTGATTTAAATTGATTTTCCGGAAGACATTTGCAGGTATCTCCTCCACTGAAAATGTAAAACATTTTGATAAATTATGCAGTAAACAAGCCATTCTACACTAGAATTCCTGCCCTAGTTTGTTAGTAATTTTACCCCTCCAAGAATAACATTTGATATATGATGGGTATGCACTTCCTCCAGGGCCAAAACAATAATATATTAGAATATTAGAATGTGACATAAGAGAAGAACAGCAACAAATCAGGACAGACTCTGCCACACCAAATTACACAAGTAAAAAGAAACGCAACAACAAAAACAACTCATAACCAATGGATTTTAAAGCCTTTCTAAACAGCCGAGTGTGCAACCTCAATAACCTCAACACGATCTGCCAGCAGGAAAATCATACAAGAACACGGCCAAGGTGATAAAATGTCAGTCGGTTCAGAAGCTGAACAATAAAACCCAGAGGAGACACAAAAGGTGGCAGCACTCGTAGGAGAACACAGATGTGCTGAGAAACGAGGGAGGAGGGAACACCTGTGTCGACGTGTCTGTAAACGTTTACTGGAGCGTCCATCGCTCTGCCAACATCACCACACCTTCAAGCTGTCACAGCAGACCTGTAAAACTTGTGACATCTGCTTTCATGGCTTAGAGAAACATCACAAAAATGTGACGCACAAAGACAATCACTTTGCCTTACCTGTGTCTGTTCTCATCATGTCCTCCTTGTCCGTGTATTATCACCTGCCCTGAACCATGCTTCCCCTCTTTGGGCGAGTCGATGTGCGGGATGAGCACGTCCTCCAAGCCCAGATCGAAGCGCTTGTGCTTGGAATTGTCCGGGAGGAAAAAGAAGGCCCCGAAGCATAAGGTAATGAAGGCACTGAGAATGAGGAGGAGGATGAACTTCTCCGACAGCCTCAAAGTAGCTCTGTGGTGCGTGAAGGAGGAGGTGCCCGGCGACAGAGTGGGTATCCTGCGACCCGATAGTGGCAGCAGAGCCGGCGTCGTCATAGTGTCTGGGTCAAATCAGAAAGTTAACTCGGGAAGGGGCTGGGGTGGGGTCGCCGTTGGTTTACAGGTGCCACAGAGGTGGTGATGTAGCAGCATGCGTCAGCTGCTTGACTTTATTATCTCATCCCTGCGTTGGGGCGTCGGGGAACAAAGGAGGAACGGGGCACCTCAGTGAGGGAGCGACTAGTCAGCAAGGTCCAGGTCATGATGAAACTGAGAAGACATGACAGAGGCAGGCGGGTCAGGTGTTACCAATGACATCCATTCATGAAATACAGGGGTTGGACAATGAAACTGAAACACCTGTCATTTTAGTGTGGGAGGTTTCATGGCTAAATTGGACCAACCTGGTAGCCAGTCTTCATTGATTGCACATTGTACCAGTAAGAGCAGAGTGTGAAGGTTCAATTAGCAGGGTAAGAGCACAGTTTTGATCAAAATATTGAAATGCACACAACATTATGGGTGACATACCAGAGTTCAAAAGAGGACAAATTGTTGGTGCACGTCTTGCTGGCGCATCTGTGACCAAGACAGCAAGTCTTTGTGATGTATCAAGAGCCACGGTATCCAGGGTAATGTCAGCAAACCACCAAGAAGGACGAACCACATCCAACAGGATTAACTGTGGACGCAAGAGGAAGCTGTCTGAAAGGGATGTTCGGGTGCTAACCCGGATTGTATCCAAAAAACATAAAACCACGTCGGCCCAAATCACAGCAGAATTAAATGTGCACCTCAACTCTCCTGTTTCCACCAGAACTGTCCGTCGGGAGCTCCACAGGGTCGATATACACGGCCGGACTGCTATAGCCAAACCTTTGGTCACTCATGCCAATGCCAAACGTCTGTTTCAATGGTGCAAGGAGCACAAATCTTGGGCTGTGGACAATGTGAAACATGTATTGTTCTCTGATGAGTCCACCTTTACTGTTTTCCCCACATCCAGGAGAGTTACGGTGTGGAGAAGCCCCAAAGAAGCGTACCACCCAGACTGTTGCATGCCCAGAGTGAAGCATGGGGGTGGATCAGTGATGGTTTGGGCTGCCATATCATGGCATTCCCTTGGCCCAATACTTGTGCTAGATGGGCGCGTCACTGCCAAGGACTACCGAACCATTCTTGAGGACCATGTGCATCCAATGGTTCAAACATTGTATCCTGAAGGCGGTGCCGTGTATCAGGATGACAATGCACCAATACACACAGCAAGACTGGTGAAAGATTGGTTTGATGAAAATGAAAGTGAAGTTGAACATCTCCCATGGCCTGCACAGTCACCAGATCTAAATATTATTGAGCCACTTTGGGGTGTTTTGGAGGAGCGAGTCAGGAAAAGTTTTCCTCCACCAGTATCACGTAGTGACCTGGCCACTATCCTGCAAGAAGAATGGCTTAAAATCCCTCTGACCACTGTGCAGGACTTGTATATGTCATTCCCAAGACGAATTGACGCTGTATTGGCTTCAAAAGGAGGCCCTACACCATACTAATAAATTATTGTGGTCTAAAACCAGGTGTTTCAGTTTTAATTGTCCAACCCCTGTAGTTACCAGATACAGACGGGGACGCATTAGTTGACAGCCCTGATAAAAGTGTCATGTTTTTATGGAAATTCAGCTTTTATTGCAGTTTCATAAAAAAGGGGATAAATTTAACCTTCAATTTGAGAACATTTATCCAATAAATAATTATTTTAACAAAATAGTTGTTGATACCCCAAACCACTCCTATAAAAATGCAACTAGAACATATTTTTATTTATACTTGACTTTATGTTCAGAGTTTCTAAGAATTTCTGATTTAATAACAGGATGTGGACACAAAGGCCCATTTGCGCAGCCACCAGGCTGGACCACACATAGTGGGGCGAAAGATAATTAAGATCACTAAATATACATAACCATTGTCAGATGCCATCTACAAGTTAAACTGTTATTTGTAAGAGATACCAGGAGAAAACCAAGCCACTTCAACCCTGCCATCAAAAACATAAACGTGTGGATTTGGCCAAACTAACAAACTCTTAATCAGATGAGACTAAAAGCACTTGCGCACAAGAGACGTTTGGTCCGTTTTAAAAGAGACAAGAGTTCACTTCCTCGCCTAGTCCACTTTGGGCAGGTAGGAAAGCTCGACTGGACTCTTCTGCAGACTCTGGTTCACCTAAAAACCTGGGTCCTGGTTCACCTGCAAGTGAACCCCGATGCAGGTTTCTTACAGGGGGAATGCAATCGGAATATCTGGCAAAGAAAGGAAGTTACATATGATACGTATAATTTATGCATGGCTGCATTTGTCCAAAGTAAAAAGAGTGATAAATCAGATAGCTCCCTGCCTTGTCTTCTGATCACACTGGTCAGCTGATCGCTCCCAAATGAGCAGATGTTCGTTGAAACATCTGCTCCAACATCAGGCAGTTGTAGGTAGGGTTAGGGTGCAGAACGAAAGTTAACCAACTTAAATGAAAGAGTAAAAATTAGAGCGGTGTTTTTCAACCCTGGACCTCAAGGCACACTGTTTCTCTGCCTTAACACACCTAATACAGATGATCCCAGTTCAGCAAACGCAAGTTAAGGGTTGAAAAACACTGTTAAGAGGAATGGTCAAAGATCCCTCCCTCTCTATGTTCTCCAATCCGGTAAAATGTTACAGAAGATGACCAACTGCTGTTCTATTTAAAACAAAAGTTAGACAAAGTACTAACAGCAGAAGCGCCAACAATTGCTCCCCAGATCTCGTTAAAAACAATAATTTCTTCATTTTTGGGCCTTTATCAGATAAAACATCAAAAACAGTTAACAATCCTTCACTGTGCTATCTTGTCACATTCCCCTCGCAAAAACTAATCCTTAATCTTCCAGCAATGAGAAAAATGACAAACATATTTCCAAGAGGCTTAAGGTATCAGGAGGCTGCGCAACCACTGTGTGATCAACAGTCCTGGACTCCGTGGAGCTGGAATGGAGCTTTGGTTGGCGATTTTGTTGCAGGGTAGTCTTGTATAGATCGCCTGTCGTTGTTAAATCTGACGTACAACTAACTTAACTGATCGAAATCAGCCTCCACGACTCGTTTCTATCGGCTTTGAGGGGAATAACAATTGAAACATGCTTTAAAAACGTGCTAAACATTCCCACCAAATCCAAAATCGTGTTTTTTCCTCTAACAGGCAAGAGATCTATTGAATACTTTCGTATGTACACTTGGAAAAAAGAAACAATCAAGGCTGTGCCCGAATATGTTGATGTGTGGGCAATATTTGTCTTCGAGGCAAAGATGGTTGGATATCAAACAAATGAGCCGTGATTAAAAGACTAAACCACAACCAGTCTAAGTACTGTAACACAAATGATTATCTGCCGCCTGTGCTTGCTCCTACCGCAGGTTTTGTTAACGTCAGCGTGGAGAAGCGATGTCTCGGAGTCTTCACAAGCTGAATACCAAGTTCATTTTGTGACAGTGCCAGCCTGTGAGAGCTGATTAGCCCCCACAGATGCTAACAGCCGGAGGAGCTAACTTCTCCTGCTATTATTGGCTAACAGAAAATAAAGTGTCAACTAACGCTAGAGGAAATACAGGAATAAAAAAATAAGAAAGGTTCCGGTGTTTACGTTTAAGCTTCCTGTTGTGTTACCTAACCAACCGGGAGCTAAATGCTGAGCTTTACAAGGCTGCTGGGGAAGCTAGCTAGGTGGCTAGGCTGCTAACGCTAGCTAGCTGTGAAGCTATGAAGTGACAGAGGCGCCTCCTCGGAGTGCTGCATCACCACCTCTCTCGTTCGCTCTGCGAAAAAGGAAGCCGTGCGGGATTCCCGGGGTCCACCTTTGAGGAGATGTCCTCATGTCCACGAAGATTCCACGCGGTTGTCGTGACTGGCTGCGGCAGCACGGCTCGGAGCCACACGGCAGCGTTCCAGCCAGCTGAGCTCCGTAGACGCTGAGAGGATGTTGATGACCAACCGCTCCGCTCTGATGGACCGCAGCGACGGATTGACTGAGCTGCCGCTCCCGCTCCGTGATCCAGCATCAACCACCTCCTCCAGTTAGGGACCGTCTGACTAAATGAGATTCTGGCAGAATTACTCAGAGACCAGATGGATTCATAATGTGGAGAACATGAACCAATGACCTTCTGAGTGTACAAACCATGAATATTTATAGGACACATATTTTACTAGAACTGTTTTAAAAGACATCAGACGTCACCCTCCATGCTTTTCTCCATGTTTTCCACTAGCAAGAAATAAATGGAATTAAATATAATGCACCATTGGGAAACAAAATTAAAGCACAGATGAATCAGTGTCACCATCAACATACTCATTGATTATTTATTGCTGCAGAGCTTCAAATATGTCACCAATATTGGTAGTTAGTCCGAGCCAAACTACAGCAAAAAATACTTCAGTGAAATCTAAAGTAACTGCGGCACTAGTACAATTATTGTAGGTATGCAATAACTGTGCACCATTACTTTGGGATCTTCATGAACTTTGTTATTCTGCCATACAATCGGTGTCACTGGGCCCTCTGACCACCATCAGCAGGCAAGGCGGGTAAAGTGTCTTGCCCAAGGACACAAAGACTGAGACGGACAGAGTTGGGGTTCGAATCGGCAACCAACCGGTTACAGGATAAACTCCTACCACCTGAGCCACAGTCGCCCCAATTTTAAAATTATTTCCTTTATGAAATAATTTCAAAACTGCTTTTGCATTTATTTGAGTTTCAAGAAATTTGCAATATCTGTAACAATCTGGCACAGTTTGTGCAACTAAACATTGCTAAACATGGCGTTTCCATGTAAACTTTCCTGAAATGTTTTTTATTAAAAAAGGAGGACCCCTGTCATAGCTAACATTAAAAATCATCATTCACTAAACATGCAGGAAGATTTTATCCCAGCCACTGTTTGGATGTGTGATCTGAACTGTTGCTCGTTCTTGAGACAATGTGGCATTACGTTATAGATCACGCCACACATAAAGCTGAGCAAACAAACAAAACCAATTCATTTGTCTTTAGTGGTCCATTCATCTTGTGCAGGAGGCTCAGAGTCAGCAGCAGCTCTGCAGTTAATTGCAATGTTGCTTTTAAATAGATTTTCTGTGCTCTGTGAATCCCTCAAAACAGTGCACCATAAAGCAGAGGCCTTTGTAGTTATCACGAGGCTCGTGAGTCTGTCTCACCTCTTAAACAATTCGAGGTACTTAAAAGAGAAACATTATGCTTACTTTGTTTCTTTACTCCATCTACTGAGCTCTACACTTCAACAGCTCCATTTTGAAAGCAATGAAAAGAGAGTTTACTCCAATGATGAGCTTAATTTTTCTCTAACAGACAAAAATTAATGGTACTGGTAAAAATGAATTTTATTTAAACTATATGCTTTGGTTCTACAAACTGAACCGTCTGGATAAAATCACTGTAAAGGTTCTGTGCTCCAAATTGACAAAACTTGGAAGATTAGTCTGCTTTATCAGATATAGTGTGGGTCGAGCAACCAGGACATGCATTCTCTTGCAACAGTATGCGTGTCACTTGAAACATTTTACATTTTGTCACATTCCAAGCCCTTCAGTGAATTTTACTGGAGAATTTAATGTGGTAGACCAACACAAAGCAGGGTATAGTTGGGAAGTGGAAGGAAAGTGAGGCAATGTTTTGCTTTTACAAATAAAAATATTTCAAATGTGCCATGTTTTTCTATTCAGCCCCCCTTTCACTGATACCACTAAGTAAAATCCAGTGTGACCTTTAAGTCAAATCTCAGTTTAAAACCAGCTATTCTGGTTCTAGGCTCAGAGCTACATTGTAGCCATAGCTGACCTGATTGGTGCAACCGGGCCCTCTGACCACCTTCAGCAAGCAAGGCAGGTGAAGTGTCTTGCCCAAGGACACAACGATTGAGACGGACAGAGCGGGGGTTTGAACTGGGAACCCACCAGTTAAAGGATGAACCCCTACCACCGTCGCCACCTACAGAATTTAAAAGCAGGGTTAAAGTATAAAACAACATCCGAAATGTTGAACACCTCACAGAGCTCTTTTCAATCCATCATCTGAAAAATTTAAAATGTATTCCGAACTGCAAACCTAACAAGATAGACAACTTAACCCCTTACTGTCTAAATGTATTTACAATTATAAAAAATATGTTTTTGATGTCAAGCAGAACTTAAATTAAGGAAAGATTTTCAGTTTGAATATAGTACATACAATATATCCAGGTATTCAATATGCACACGGCATAATTGGGCACATTCGTGCATAACTCTGATTGCTAAATGTGTGTGCAGTGCAATTTTTGGTATGAATGGAGGATGCATCCGCTGACATTAGAGGGATACATTCACCACATTGGCTGCATGAAGACCTGAAGCAGCTTGAGGTGAATTTGCAGCAATAGTCTAGAAGGGAATAAATTTACATGACTGAGCATGACTAGCATTAATTAGACAAACTGCTGGAGGAGCAGCAAAAATTTCCAATTTAAGTGAAATAATCTGTTGTCAACAAAATGAGAACAAATGCATACCACAGTTTTCTACATGGTAAAAACATTGGAAACTATGCATCAAAATCTGAAAAAGTGTTACGGCAAAAAACACTTTTGCCTGGCACAGTTTTAACTTCTTGCTGTATCATGTGTACTTTTTCTCCTGTTCTAGCTCTGACAATAAGCAATCTATCTTCTTTGTCTTAGCAGACAGACACAGCTGAATACGGGACAGGTGTCCCCACTGTCTTCAGAAATGTTTTTTCCACTCAAAAGCAATTTTCCCTTCACCCCAGCCAAGATTACTGGCCCCATCCAGGAGCTTGCCTTTCTCCCCAAAAGAAGGGTGTAATTTGTTAGCAAACCTCACTCATGACACTTGTCTTGCTAGTTGACGTGTGTTGCGACTTGGGTCTGGGCCAGAAACCCTGTTGAACCACAAACTATCGCAGAGCACACTAACAACAAAGGAGGCCATGATTTGTTCCACGGTGTTGCGTCTCAGAGCATTTAACTGCCGTTTCTCAGCCTGGTGGAAAAAGATTTCAAGGTGAGCACATAAACTTTAAAACCACCTATTCAGTTTAAGTATATATACTTTAGACAATGGATAAATGAAAGTTATATCAAGTCAACAGAGCCTGATTGGATAAAAAAAAAAACGTAGCAAAACTTGCAATATAGCACAGATATGGCCGTTTAGAGAACCTTAAAGAAAACTAACGATTTTAACCTGAAAGCACCTGCAACAACTGAGCAATTAAATCATACTGAAGCTCTGCTGCAGCAGTTGCACCTTAACGTTATTCAACCCACCCTGCAAAAGCTGTTCATGTGTTTGCTATAAACAGTAATGACAGTAATGCTACACAAAATAATAGAACTATGGCCAAGTTAAGATACATGTCCTAAAACAGGGAAGCAGATAGGTACAGAGGCACATTTGGAAGTATTATATTAAGGTTTAAAGGTAAAGGAACAGAGGCTACGCCACCTGGTGGCAGAAAGAGGAAGCTGTCAATGGCTGCCACCAGTTTACCCAGGAGGCAGGAGCTCGAAAACCCTCGACTGACTGCACAAGGCATGCAGAAAGACTTGGTGGTTTCAGTTTCTACAATACAGTACAAAACTAAATACTGCAGGGTGCAGTGATGCTCTGGAGCTTCAGGAAACTACAGTGTGTTGAGGAAATGATGGATTCAATCACATATCAGTATTTCCTGGGAGAAATTCTCATGCTGTCAGTGAGGGAAATATAGCTGGACCTTCAGACAGAACATTGATCGGAAGCATCCCTCAAAGCTTTGTTTCAGGAGAAGTCCTGGAAAGATACTACAGTATAATAGTTGAATGACATGAACTCTCTGGTAGCATTTGAAAAAGATATTTGCAGCATGTCAGCTCAAGAATATTAATGAACTGGAAGTCTCAGCCGATGAGAAGTGGGCTAAGATTCTTCAGGAACAATGCCAGAAGATGGTGTCTGGCCATGAATCACAGTTGCAGCAGCTTATAATAGATGAAAGTGTTCTACTAAATACTACAGACGCTTGTAATGAAGGGGTTGACTACAGTAGTCATTAAAAGTGTCTCTTTATGTTTCATTTAGAGTAATCACTTGTAATTTTAGTTGCATTGAACAGTCCTTGTTTTATTTGGTTATTACAAAACAGCTGTGCGTTTGTTTACCTTATCAGTGAATCTAATTTGCAGCGGGGGTTGAACACTCTTAGGTGCAACTGTAACAATAAATTTGAAATGGAGTTATTTTTTCTGTTTTCTGTTAAGAACAGGAATCAAATTCCCAAAACATGTGGAAATATATCACAGTAGAAAATTTGAAATTCTAAACCACTTCTATTCTCTCGCAGACTGACCTATTAAGACTGTTTTAGAAGAGTTAATTGTCTGTAAGGACTCAGTTGTACCACAAGTAATTGCAACACCTAAAGCCCTCTCTTACTATCAGGAGAAACTAAATATCATTGCCAATGGATTTTCTTCACTCTAAAACTGCCCAAGGTCAAACATGGTGGCAGTAGTTTCATGGTTTGGGCCTGTTTTGTTGCATCTAAGCCAGAGTGTGTTGTTATTACTGATCAAATTCAGTGTCCTAACCCTAATCCAATGCAAATGTTGGTAGAGTGAGCTCTCTGTGTGAAACTAGACACTAATCTGCCAAAGTTTTAGCTGTCTTTTTAATTGCCTTTCCAGACCAACTCACAGAATTCACAACACATGCTGGAAACATATAACGGATCACATTTGAGACAGCTGTTGCAATATAAATCAGTTTATTTCCTGATAGTTATTTAGCTGTCAAGAAAATCTTAAAGAACGCATACAAGGCAGTTGGATGTGTTGTTATCAGGCAAGCGGTATGTGATCAAAATCTAAAAATTAAATCAACAATGTTATTCATTAGGACATTAAAATAAGCACAATCAAATAAGTTATTTTTATATATGCAGATATTTTGTTCATGGATCTTGTGCTTGTCTGTTGGTAACCAGTTCCAGGTGCAGATTAAGTAGTAAGGCATTCACATCCGTTGGACTTTTTCACAGTTTGTCACACAAAAAACACAAAAGTCATTGTCTTTAATTTTGCTTATATAAAACAGACCCACACAAAAACACACATTTTTGTGAAATGGAGAGAAAAATGATACATGCCATACAAAATGTTTTAAAAATAAAAATCTGAAAAGTGCGGCATGCATTTGTATTCACCCCTCACCCCCGAGTCCATTTGTTTTGTGCAACCACCTTTCACTCCAGGTATGTCTCGTCTCTACCAGCTTTGCACTTCTGAAAATTAAATACACTACCTCGCCAAAAAAAAAAGTTGCCACCTGGATTTAACTAAGCAAATAGGTACGAGCCTCCCATTGGATAATTACTGCATGGGCGATTATGTTTCAGCTGGCAACAAGTTATTTAACCCCAACTGGTGCAGTGAGTTGCTTCTCATTTCTTAAACAACCATGTTGAAAGACACATCTCGTGGTTTTGGAAAAGATGTCAGTCTGTTTCAGAAGGGTCAAATCATTGGCATGAATCAAGCAGAGAAAACATCTAAGGAGATTGCAGAAACTGCCAAAACTGGGTTAATAACTCTCCAACGCATTGTTAAAAACTGGAAGGATAGTGGGAACTCATCGTCTTTGAGGAAGAAATGTGGTCGGGAAAAAATTCTAAATGATTGTGATCGGTGATCATTTAAACGTTTGGTGAAATCAAATTGAAGAAAAACAACAGTAGAACTCCAGGGTATGTTAAATAGTGAAAATAAGAGCATTTCCACACTCACAATGTGAAGGGAACTCAATGGATTGGGACTGAACAGCTGTGTAGCCCTGTGTAAAGCAATGAAAGAAGGTCATATGGTCTTATGAGTCCAGACTTACCCTGTTCCAGAGTGATGGACGCATCAGGGTAAGAAGAGAGGCAGGTGAAGTGATGCTCCCATCATGCCTAGTGTCTACTGTACAAGCCTGTGGGGGCAGTGCTATGATCTGGGGTTGCTGCAGGTGGTCAGGTCTGGGTTCAGCAACAGTATGTGTTCAAAGAATGAGGTCAGCTGACTGCCTGAATATACTGAATGACCAGGTTATTACATCAATGGATGTTTTCTTCCCTGATGGCACGGGCATATTCCAAGATGACAATGCCAGGATTCATCAGGCTCCAATTGTGAAAGAGTGGTTCAGGGAACATGAGACATCATTCTCACACATAGATTGGCCACCACAGAGTCCAGACCTTAAACCCATTGAGAATCTTTGGGATGTGCTGGAGAAGGCTTTGTGCAGCGGTCAGACTCTACCATCATCAATGCAAGAGCGTGGTGAAAAATTAATGCAACACTGGGTGGAAATAAATCTTGTGATATTGCAGAAGCTTATCAAAACAATGCCACAGCAAATGCATGCCGTAATCAAAGCTAAAGGCGATCCTACGAAATATTAAAGTGTGTGACCTTTTGTTTTGGTGGCAACTTTTTTTTGGCCAGGCAGTGTATATCTAGCTCAGGTAGATTGAATAAAGAGCATAAACTGCTTGTTTAAAAAAGAACAAACAGCCAAGATTCTTGGGGAGGAACTCAGTTTGATACTAAGATTTGTTTGATGACATGGAAAAAGCAAACAAACTGAAAATCTCTTTAAAGAGGCAAATACTTTTTTATGCCACCGAATGTGTTTACAATGGTGGACTGCATTTCTTTTGTTGTCAGACAGACGACTTAATGCTGAACAACACAGTTTCTCTGAACTGCTGCATTCTCAACACACACACCATGAACTGTGATCTCCTCAGACAGACAGGTGATCTAACCCTGTAAAAGCCCCAATCACAACAAAAGTGGCAGTACTGTGCTGAGTTTAGTGACATCAGCCCACTGAGGTCATCAGCCGGTCCATGACCTGCCACTGGTGGTCGCCTCACTTCTCTCCACAGGCATAATGTGGCACTGAGGTGTCTGATTTACAGGACAGCCCTTGCCCTTGAATTAGAGGCAGCGCTGCGGTTTGCAGCGAAGCCCTCCCATCGGAGGGGTTTCACAATGAGTCACACTCTATGCCTTAATGAGTTGCTGAGATCTGATTCCACGGCTGATGTTGGCGTCTCCCAGCAGTCACAAAAAGAGCTGAGCAGTCACATAAAGGCTGACAGTTTCCAAATCACAGCCGAGCTTCAGAGAGATGGTGTCAGGCACTGAGAAAAGAGAGGGCGTCCTTTACTTCAATGCATCTTTATTCATCAGAGACACAGGGATGGATCTCTGGACTGTGAAGGATTTATCACACAATTCACTCCCACAGACAACAACACAGCAAAGAAAGACACACTGTCCACTTTGTGATAAGTAAGAAGGCTAAACAGAAAAATACCACAATAGTACCAACATGTTTACAGTAGTAATAGGCTGAGATACTTTAATTCAAGTGCAAAGGAACCAGCTCATAATTCTGCAGTCTAAAAGTGGTGAAATCTGACAGTTTTTCCCCTCTGAATGAAGTCTTGCAACTGTGGGAGCTCGCCTGTCAGTGCTCAGACAAGATCCACTCTGACCTCTGGCTCTGGTGGACAGTACATCTCTGCATAGGAAGTGTGTGTCCAAAGTGTTAATCCGACGCTCCAGTGCTGACAGCCGCATATATTGCAGAGAGGGAAAACTCACCCTGTTAGAGGAAGAGATTGTGGGTATCCCTGTGTTTCATTGGAGCAAGGCATACATATTTCTAGAGAATGGATAGGTTAGAGACCCAATTGCCTTGCGAAAATATTCATTTAACCTTTTCACTTTTTGTCATGTCATAGTTACAAACGTCAATGCATTTTATTGAAATTGTATGTGACAGACCAACTCAAAGGTAGTAAATCTCTGAAAATGATGAAGTAGAAAATGTGACAAGGTTTTCTTACAAACAAAAATCTCAATGGTGTGGCATGCATCTGCATCTAAACCTAGATGGTGGCTTTTAGAACCACCTTTTGCTGCAGTCACAGTAGCATGTGTTTTGGGGTGTCTCTCTGCCAGCTTTGCACATTCACACTATGCAGTCTTCCCATTTTTCTTTGCAAAAGATCTCAAGCTCAATCAGTGTGGATGGAGAGCATCTATGACCATCAGTTTTCAAGTCTTGCAACAGATTGTAAATTTTGAATTAGGTCTGGACATTGACGGGGCCATTCCCACATAAATATACTATGATCTACCCCACCGTAGGTGTAGCTGTATTTAGGGTTATCGTCCATTTGGAAGGCCCCATTCTAAACTATTTCGTAGTCTAACAGGTTTTCCTCCTGGTTTATCCTGCATTTAGCTCTATCTATTTTTTCCACTAACTCTGTCCCGCTTTCCTGTCACCTTGTTCAACATGTTTGCTGTTTTGCTCACATGGACTGTGCCGAATATTAATTCAGAATTGTAGATTTCTTCTTGTCAGTATTATATAAAGACCAAATCTATGGAGTGTATAGCTATTAGTTGTCCTGTCGTCACATTCTCCCACCTGAGCTATGGAGCCTTGCAGCTCCTTCATATCTACCACGTGCCTCTTGGCTTTTTCTCTTGTTAATGCTAGGTTTGCTGTTGTGCTGTATTCTTTTTAATTTAAAGTTCGAGGACTTGAGTTTGACATCTGTGAGTTAGGAGACTTATTTGTAAAAACAAAATGAAAACCATGCATCTATTATGCACTAATATGAAAAAGTGTCCATGGCACTGAAGTAACAACTCTTGGAAATAAAGTGCATCTCCATGCCTGCTAGATATTTGTGACAATTTATGTATTTCAGCTGCTTCGTTTTACTAAACAAACTTCCTAATCTAACCTGTACACATTAAAATCATGTGGAACATGATTTGCAACAACCAGCTGCTGTAACCTGATTTCACTCAATCTTCTCACCTCCAAAACTCTGGGTTTAGCTCCATGCTCTGAGTAGAAAGCAGTTACTATGGGTAGACCTACTCAACTCTGTCATACCCAGGGTTGTCGGTTCCAGAACAGGTGGTAACAATTAGATCACTCTACTCTGCATTCAGTTAACCCTGAGTTAAGCATGAGCACGAGCATATAAGAAGCCCTCATCAATGGAACAAAGATAACACAATTCACCGTGGCAACGGAGGAAATGAGAAGCTTCGAAGGGCTTATTTCTCGCTGATGAGGAAAATATCAAAATCAAAACAAAAAAAAATCACTACAGTTACTGCTGCAAAAGAGTGAGATAGCATGGCAGACAATTGCTGACCAAGTCAATGCGTGAGTGTGCGATTTGACAGAATTAAAATTGTATTCTCAAAACTATACTCAACCAACATAAAACAAAAACAAATGTGTGTGTGCATTAAATATGTGTCTAGGTCATAGGTGTCAAACTCCAGACCTCGAGAGCCAGTGTCCTGCAACCTTTAGATGTGCTTCTGCTTCAACACACTTGAATCTAATATTTGGTCATTAGCAGGACTCGGGAGAACTTGACTGCATACTGAGGAAGTAATTCAGCCATTTAATTCAGGTTCAGGTTGGATCAGGGACACATCTAAAAGTTTGAGGACACGGGCCTTGAGGACTGGAGTTTGACACCCCTGGTAGATGCAATCGAGCAGGTACAAAAATGACGTGTCAGTTTTTGTGTCCGATGAGCTAACCCTTCCCTCCTACTTCCCCATGTCTAAAGGGATTGCGCAATCCAGCTCTCCATCCAACGGGTTCGGACTTCCTTAAACCTGAAAGGTCTTACTAAGCAGGTTTACTGAAAGTTCTTTTAAAGCTGGTGTCGGGAAATGACTTGCCTAGCCTCTGACAGCCTTCATACAAAAGTCTTGCCCTTCTTCAACTGGAGGTCCGGGTGACCGAGTAGCCTATCGCAGTCTCCCACACTTTAAACAGTCACTTTTGTTCACGGCTGCTCATTCCCTAATTTACAACTGGCTCTTGGTATATGGGCTAGGTTAATTTTAGTAGCTCAACACGAGCCCCAAGGGTGCTGTTTTAACAAACTTGACTAAGGCAACCTATAAAAACCTCCTAAAATATCTTAGAACCAGGCAACAAGACTTTTTACCACCAACAAAAAACCAACAATACGGTGACTCAAATAATTGAATGTCCACGATTTAACTAGAATTTTATATGCTTTCTTTAATTATTAACACTTTTGCAGGGGTCAGTAACAGCTTAAATTCGGCAACACAAAATAATTTCAATAATAGAAATGAATCAATCAACTCAACCTGTCTTTCCCTGATGCTGAAAGTAGTGGGTTTGGAGAGGCTTTGAAGACGGAGGCTCATCCATGCACCTGATAGAGAAAAATTCTTCTGGTAACAACGAGTGGTTTCTTGAAAGGAATACGACTTAATCTTCAGTCTTCTTCCTTTAAGTGGCAGGCACTGATGTTCCAGGCTTTGATGGTTAAACAGGATCTTTGTTGTTATTTGTCTCCGAAGACAGTAGTTTCCAGAGGCTGAAGAGTTGAAGAAAACCCGGGGACATAAATGAAGTTGATTCAGGACTTCCAGAAGCCTGAAACTTAGAGCAATCAGCTGTTCACCGATCAAGTTCACTTCTGTTGTCTGGATAAAAAGGCTTTAGATGAAATCAGATTCTTAATTTTGAGGCACAGTCCTTTCTGGGCTCACTGGTTGATCCTCTTTTTAATGCAGTCGATCAGTGGGGCTGTGTCTCTGTTCCTTTTCCATCCAAGCTTATTTTCTCTGTCCGAACTTGTTCGCTGGTCTTCTGCGAGGAAACAACCCCGTTTCTGCTTTCAGCATTGGTTTTATGGTGCTCGATGCTTTCACCATTCAGCCCCTTATTAGGCTTCTCAGTTATTGCGCAACCTATTCAGCTCAGCTTCTTGGTTTTTGCTCAATACTTTAGTCATGGTCATCGTGACCTACTGATGCCGTTTTCCGGCCTTGGAGATGCCGGTAATAGCCACGCAGCTGGCCGTAGTCGCATCCTCCCTTCCTCCCGTTTAGACTTTAAAAGGTTCGCTGTCAGCATGCAGCTGGCTCTCATCCCTCCTTGTCATCCTACAGTTCTTTCCCTAATCTGCTCAGTTTTAAACTTTACACAGTATTACACATTCCATTCTTCCGCTTTCAGCATTCACTTTAAAACACTGTTGCAAAACCATCACTTCATTATTTATATTCATGCATTACAAATGATTAATGTTATATTTCTTTCATATATAGCTGATTGAGAATGTCAAACCTTAATGTTTTTCCTCTAATTCTCAGTTCTTAACCACATTTCAATCATACAGGTCCTTCTCAAAATATTAGCATATTGTGATAAAGTTCATTATTTTCCATAATGTAATGATGAAAATTTAACATTCATATATTTTAGATTCATTGCACACTAACTGAAATATTTCAGGTCTTTTATTGTCTTAATACGGATGATTTTGGCATACAGCTCATGAAAACCCAAAATTCCTATCTCACAAAATTAGCATATCATTAAAAGGGTCTCTAAACGAGCTATGAACCTAATCATCTGAATCAACGAGTTAACTCTAAACACCTGCAAAAGATTCCTGAGGCCTTTAAAACTCCCAGCCTGGTTCATCACTCAAAACCCCAATCATGGGTAAGACTGCCGACCTGACTGCTGTCCAGAAGGCCACTATTGACACCCTCAAGCAAGAGGGTAAGACACAGAAATAAATTTCTGAACGAATAGGCTGTTCCCAGAGTGCTGTATCAAGGCACCTCAGTGGGAAGTTTGTGGGAAGGAAAAAGTGTGGCAGAAAACGCTGCACAACGAGAAGAGGTGACCGGACCCTGAGGAAGATTGTGGAGAAGGGCCGATTCCAGACCTTGGGGGACCTGCGGAAGCAGTGGACTGAGTCTGGAGTAGAAACATCCAGAGCCACCGTGCACAGGCGTGTGCAGGAAATGGGCTACAGGTGCCGCATTCCCCAGGTCAAGCCACTTTTGAACCAGAAACAGCAGCAGAAGCGCCTGACCTGGGCTACAGACAAGCAGCACTGGACTGTTACTCAGTGGTCCAAAGTACTTTTTTCGGATGAAAGCAAATTCTGCATGTCATTCGGAAATCAAGGTGCCAGAATCTGGAGGAAGACTGGGGAGAAGGAAATGCCAAAATGCCAGAAGTCCAGTGTCAAGTACCCACAGTCAGTGATGGTCTGTGGTGCCGTGTCAGCTGCTGGTGTTGGTCCACTGTGTTTTATCAAGGGCAGGGTCATTGCAGCTAGCTATCAGGAGATGTTGGAGCACCTGATGCTTCCATCTGCTGAAAAGCTTTATGGAGATGAGGATTTCATTTTTCAGCACGACCTGGCACCTGCTCACAGTGCCAAAACCACTGGTAAATGGTTTACTGACCATGGTATCACTGTGCTCAATTGGCCTGCCAACTCTCCTGACCTGAACCCCATAGAGAATCTGTGGGATATTGTGAAGAGAACGTTGAGAGACTCAAGACCCAACACTCTGGATGAGCTAAAGGCCGCTATTGAAGCATCCTGGGCCTCCATAAGACCTCAGCAGTGCCACAGGCTGATTGCCTCCATGCCACGCCGCATTGAAGCAGTCATTTCTGCAAAAGGATTCCCGACCAAGTATTGAGTGCATAACTGTACATGATTATTTGAAGGTTGACGTTTTTTGTATTAAAAACACTTTTCTTTTATTGGTCGGATGAAATATGCTAATTTTGTGAGATAGGAATTTTGGGTTTTCTTGAGCTGTATGCCAAAATCATCCGTATTAAGACAATAAAAGACCTGAAATATTTCAGTTAGTGTGCAATGAATCTAAAATATATGAATGTTAAATTTTTATCATGACATTATGGAAAATAATGAACTTTATCACAATATGCTAATATTTTGAGAAGGACCTGTACTTACAAGAAAACATAGAAATATGTTAAATCAAAAAGGAATACATAAAAATGTGGGCTGCATCACATTTAGTCTTCACAGTACAAAACTACAATTAGCTGCTATGTCAACTACATTTGTATTAATTAAGCGTATTTAGGCCTACCGGCACATTGATGCTTTGAAAAGACTTCCTATTTACATAATCTCCTTCATTTAGTGAATAAGCGGTGTTAGGAAGGTGAGTGCCATCTATGCAGCCAATTACACCTGGAAATCCTAAAATATATGAATAGATAATTAGTGCTTAAACTCTCAAAATATGATACCAACTAAATTATTGCTTTCAGTGAGACCTGCAGTTCTGTGGATTCTTTAATTCGTCTTGTGGGTCTGTGACTAGGGAACGCCACAAAACTGTACAGTAACTATTTGAGTGCAACAGTAATATTCCTGACAACACAACATACAGTAGCCTTGGAAAGATTTTCTGCATCACTGATGTCATACAAAAAGCTGCTGTTGGCATAAAAACGAGGTGCAGCACAAATAATTTGTTCAGAACTGAGAGCATGCGATCGTTGTGTCAAATGAGTAATATCTAATCGTGGTCTGATCACCTTCTCCCGATCGAGATTTCTGCGCAGCAGTTGCCCTCCAACGTCTACAGTCTCCTCCAGAAGAGGACAAGCCATTTCTGACACTTTCCTTGTGCCAGATCTCAGATAAAAAGTAGACCAAACCAAGGGTTAGGTCAATAAACCCTGCTACGGAGCTAGGTTGGTTCACGGAGTATGTTGCAGGGGAACTTGACTCAGGGTAACATCTACCTAGCTTTTAGAAATAGCATACCCAGGGTATGCACATACTTATCCAAGAACCTACCCAAGGTTTTCACTAACACTGCTTTGTTATACAGAACCCTGGCTGCATAATAAGCAATTATTTTCCTGCAGTAATGAATGATAAATGTTAACTCTCAGGAAGTAGGTTCAGGAAGTAGGATAATACTCCCTTAATGATTCAGTAAGATCAACACCCCAGGTGTCTTGCGTGTCCCTGATAAATACTTGACAACGTTTGATCTGCAGCTCATCCATTAGTTGAGATGATCAGGCGTGCATCTCCTCATCTATTTTGATTTTCAGTCCAGTTAAAACTAATTCCTCTCTGTTGTTTTCCTTTGACTGTGAAACACACTTTATGTGTTCGATGGTTTCCTTTGCTCTGGGGTTAAACTAGAAACCAACGTGTGCATTGAAAAAACTGGTCATCTACAGTATTGCTGTTTCATATCTTTTAGTGGATCTTGTAGCTTAAGATCAAGCTTCAGTCAAATAAGCTATGGCTTTGGAGGCGTGCAGAAAACAGGGAAAATAAAAGTGATTCTAGACATTCAGTTTCACTTCAGTTTCCTTTTCAATGGAATCTCTATTTCAGATACTGTTACTGTGTGTACAGTGTGTATAATTACATATGGTGTTTATCTCAACACACACATTTATGGAGATAGAAATTATAATTTTCCCAAATGTTTACTGTTTGTCATAGTTCTAATACTGTTTGTGTTGGTCATTAGGCAACCATTTCACAATCTACTGACCTATCAGTTAGATGCACATCAGCACTGACTCTTTCTAACTCCTGAGAGTATTTAAATATCCAAACATACCAGTAAAGACTGACACACACACAGTTTGTCTTATTTTCATCCAAAGCTTTTTCTCATGCACACTGAAACAAGGTTCCCCCAATAAAAGCAGTTATTTGCTTGATCTGTCATTTGCTTAGTTCTCCTCTTTATAAAACGCTCACCCTCATGCTTCTTTCTGGAGAGTAGAAGTCTAGAACTTGCCATCGACATTATTGGTGTCCTTCACAAATTATTAACACCCTAATCAGTGCACTACGACCTCTGTGCTTGGCTGTTTGAGCTGCAACCATTGTTGCAGCAACTATATTGGAAGCCTCCCCAGGTTTAGGCCAGACATGTGAAAATTCATGTGCCAAACAAATTCCTTTAATCAAGGGTCTAAAACTCAAATCCACAAGTACCAGTGTCCTGCAACGTTTAAATGTGTTCTTGTCCAACACACCTGAATTAAATGGTTAAATTGCCCTCTCACTATGCTGTCAAGTTCTACAGAGTGTCTAACATCCTAATTATCTGACTCAGGTGTGTTTAAGCAGAGACACCTAAAAGCTGTAGGACAGCGGTCCTCGAGGTTTGGAGTATAAGCACAAGAAAGTCTTTCTTTTCCCTATTCAAGATTTATGTAGAACAGGGTCTTGACATTGTCTCAGAAAATGATATACTCTCAAACATCTGTACAGAGTCTGCATGACCCATCTGTTTGTTTGAGGAAGCAGACATGAAGGAAGCATACTCCGGGCCTGACTGCAGCTGATTTTGTTTTTGATTACCTCTATAAGTAATTTTACACTGATCTTTTCAAGGATGATATTCGTGAATCCGTTTCATCATAGATCATGCAGAACATCAGTTTGCTACATTTTAGGATGCTCGGTTGTGATAGAACAGCTTTAGATGAAGCAGAACAGGGATTTTATTTCTAAAGGAAGACTTTTGGTTTTAATTCCCAGCACGTCCTTATAACAAAGTGTCCATCTGACTGAGGAGAACATCAGGGAAAAAAACATTGTGGTGCTTTGTGAAACCTATACAACATTAGAGCCCAGGTCCCACCACTATGTACCTATGGAAAGAAATTTGTGCATCAGAAACTGAATTTGAATTGCTAAGACGGAATCTGTATGCGTAATTCGAAATTAAATTCATTGGTTTGAAAAATAATTTCACTAAACTGAAACTGAATGAATTGGGTGGCGGACGAAGGTGGAGACCTCAGCGGCCCGATCCCCGAATGCTTAGGCTGGCTCTAGGGACGTGGAATGTCACCTCGCTGGGGGGGAAGGAGCCTGAGCTTGTGCGGGAGGTCGAGAGATATCGACTAGAAATAGTCGGGCTCGCCTCCACGCACAGCGTGGGCTCTGGAACCCATCTCCTTGAGAGGGGTTGGACTCTTCTACTCTGGAGTGGCCCACGGGGAGAAGCGGCAGGCTGGTGTGGGTTTGCTTGTTGCCCCCCAGCTCAGCCGTCACGTGTTGGGGTTTACCCCAGTGGATGAGAGGGTCGTATCCCTGCGCCTTCGGGTTGGAGAGAGGTCTCTGACTATCATTTCAGCCTACGGGCCGAGTGGTAGTGCAGAGTACCCGGCCTTATTGGCGTCCCTGTCGGGGGTGCTGGAAAGTGCCCCTCCCGGGGACTCCATTATTCTGCTGGGGGACTTCAACGCCCACGTGGGGAACGACAGTGACACCTGGAGAGGCGTGATCGGGAGGAATGGCCTCCCCGATCTGAATCCGAGTGGTGTTTTGTTATTGGACTTCTGTGCTAGTCACGGATTGTCCATAATGAACACCATGTTCAAACATAATGGTGCCCATCAGTGCACTTGGCACCAGAACACCCTAGGCAGGAGGTGAATGATCGACTTTGTTGTCGTATCATCAGACCTTCCATGTTTTGGACACTCGGGTGAAGAGAGGGGCTGAGCTGTCCACTGATCATCACCTGGTGGTGAGTTGGATCGGCTGGAAGAGGAGGAAGCCAAACAGACTTGGCAGGCCCAAGCGCATAGTGAGGGTCTGCTGGGAACGCCTGGCGGAGCCCTCGGCCAAGGATGTATTCAACTCCCACCTCCGGGAGAGCTTCGACCAGATCCCGGGGGATGTTGGAGACAGAGTCCGAGTGGACAATGTTCTCCGCATCTATTGTCGATGCTGCTGCCCGTAGCTGCGGCCGTAAGGTCTGTGGTGCCTGTCGCGGCGGCAATCCCAGAACCCGGTAGTGGACACCGGCAGTAAGGGATGCTGTCAAGCTGAAGAAGGAGTCCTATCGGCTGTGGTTGGCTTGTGGGACTCCTGAGGCGGCTGACGGGTACCGTGAGGCCAAGCGAGGCAGAGGCAAAAACTCGGGCCTGGGAGGAGTTTGGTGAGGCCATGGAGAAGGACTACCGGTTGGCCTCGAAGCGATTCTGGCAAACCGTCTGGCGCCTCAGGAGGGGGAAGCAGTGCTTCGCCAACACTGTTTATAGTGGGGGCGGGAGAGGGCTGACCTCGACTGAGGACATTATTGGGCGGTGGAAGGAGTACTTCGAGGATCTCCTCAATCCTGCCATCACGCATTCCGTGGTGGAAACAGAGGCTGGGGACTCGGGGTTGGACTCTTTCATCACCCAGGCTGAAGTCACCGAGGTGGTTAAAAAGCTCCACGGTGGCAAGGCTTCGGGGGTGGATGAGATCCGCCCTGAGTACCTCAAGTCTCTGGATGTTGTAGGGCTGTCATGGTTGACACGCCTCTTCAACATTGCGTGGCGGTCGGGGACAGTGCCTCTGGACTGGCAGACTTGGGTAGTGGTCCCCCCTTCATAAGAAGGGGAACCGGAAGGTGTGTTCCAACTACAGGGGGATCACACTCCTCAGCCTCTCTGGTAAGACCTACGCCAGGGTATTGGAGAGGAGAGTCTGACCGATAGTCGAACCTCGGCTTCAGGAGGAGCAGTGTGGTTTTCGTCCTGGCCGTGGAACACCGACAAGACCTACAGCATGCGCTGTGACGGTTCGCAGCCGAGTGTGAAGCGGCTGGGATGAGGATCAGCTCCTCCAAGTCCGAGGCCATGGTACTCGACCGGAAAAGGGTGGCTTGTCCTCTTCAGGTTGGAGGGGAGTTCCTGCCTCAAGTGGAGGAGTTTAAGTATCTCGGGGTCTTGTTCACGAGTGAGGGAAGAATGGAGCGGGAGATCGACAGAAGGATTTGTGCAACTGCCACAGTAATGGGGGCGCTGTGCCGGTCTGTTGTGCCGAAAAGCAAAAGCTCTCAATTTACTGGTCGGTCTACGGTCCTACCCTCACCTATGGCCATGAACTTTGGGTCATGACCGAAAGAACGAGATCCCGGATACAAGCGGCTGAAATTAGCTTCCTCCGTAGGGTGGCCGGGCACTCCCTTAGAGATAGGGTGAGGAGCTCGGCCATCCGGGAGGGGCTCGGAGTAGAGCTGCTACTCCTCCACATCGAGAGGAGCTAGTTGAGGTGGCTCGGGCATCTATACCGGATGCCTCCTGGACGCCTTTCTTGGGAGGTGTTCCAGGCACGTCCCACCGGGAGGAGGCCCAGGACACGTTGGAGGGACTATGTCTCTCGGCTGGCCTGGGAACGCCTTGGGCTCCCCCTGGAGGAACTGGAGGAGGTGTCTGGAGAGAGGGACGTCTGGGCGTCTCTGCTGAGTTTGCTGCCCCCGCGACCCGGTCCCGGATAAGCGGAAGACGACGAGTACGAGACGACGAAACTGAATGAAACTGAATTTGTTTGCTTTGAAAATTGCTTGCTTTTTATTGCCGTGTGAACGATTCAAATTCAGTTTCTGATGGCACAAATTTCTTCCCATACGTACTTCTCTTCAACACATAGTGTAGGTTTGGTTGAACAGTGAGTGCACTTGGTTTTTAAAAAATACAAAAAATATATCAATAGCTTTACATTAACTATTTATAGATTTATATATTTACATAAACCAAAGTTTGCCAAAGGCTGAGAATGCGATATTTGGGACAAGGCTTAGAAGCACAAACAGCTGCCAAATAGTTCCTCTGATCAAGACACTGACAAAGTATATATTAGTCTGACTTAAAATGTCTATTCTAACTTTATTAATAATTTTGTTAATTCTTTATTATTAATTATACATATTAATTGGTGTTAATAGCCAAACCAAGCATAATATTGCGTAATGTTTCAAGATGGCTATCTTTGATTTCAAAATAGACACTGGTCTAATGTTCCATCTCACACAGATTGCATACTGGACTCTAACATCATTTAATTCAGAAGACAAAGTGGAGAGCCTGCTGTCACTGTGAAATCATCTGGTATATGGTGAAAATGAACAAAATCACCATATGTTACGGACTATAGAAACCTCTGTGTGAAGGGTCCAAATGGAACTTAAGGGGGAAGTCAGGAGAGGCAAGGACAGCTACAGGAGGAAGCTGGAGGAGTCCAACAGAACAATGGCAACAACAGAACAGAACAACAGAACAATGGCAGAGAGGCGTGGATAGGCCATAAGACTATGTCAGCCTACAGTAGGAGAGTGGGAAGGGGCCTGAGTCTGGAGACAGGGATTGGGCAAATGAACTGAACCTGTTCTTTAACAGATTTGACTCTGTACCTGCACCTGGACGCTGTCATCTATATGTTTCAATTGGCCTTTTTACACCCTCTTTCCTGGGAGCACTGTGGTGCTGGTCATGTTTTTTGGCTTCTCCAGTGCTTTCAACATCATCCAGCTTTCACTGCTAAGTTGCGTCGTACATACTAAATTTTGCCACACGGTAATGTTGGTGTAGACTTCAGGGGAGTTTTTAGCGGTCTTGATATATTGGCGGCTTTAGTCCAGGGCCCTCCGTCCTCCTGTTCCCTCTTTAAAAGGTGCCCTTTGCAGTCTGTATTTATGGATTTTACTCACTATGTTTATCTCTTGCCACCCAGCACTGAAAAAACCTTTTTCACGACACAGGATGTAGTCTTTGCCTCAGTGGGTCTGTCCGGACCACAAACATAAAGCAACTGTTTCATGGAAAGAAGAAATAATCTCATCAGTGCGGTGGCTGAGATGACAGACCTGCTGCTGTGAATAGTGACGACCAAGGTTAACAAACTGCAACATTCCAGAGGAGCAGAACAGAACAGAAGGGAATAAACCAGCAGCTATATCATGTGTAATTATGAAGTGCAGCCTCTGGATCGGGTCACTGTTCTTCCCGCACCCCATCCAGGAGCCACAGGATCAGTGGAATGGCACATTTTCCTTTAGCGAACAGATTCATTGCTGCTCTGCAGACATTAGGTCGGGATGGAAGCTCCTGGACACGATCTTTGCTCCTCTGTTCAGGAAGCCAAGGATGCACACTACTCTTAATGGAGAGCAGATTTGTGGATAGTAGGGAAAATATTAAAAAAATATTAAATACACAAAATAAAAAACAAAAATATAATATAAATAAATAAATCAGTAAGGATGGATAATATGCACACCTGGGATGCATATTTCACACAGTTGTCAACCGAGGATCCAATCATCTTGGCTCTGCCTTCACAGAGTCACAGATCAACTACGCCTCCCATCCCCTTTGCTGTAGTTTCTGTCTCTTCTCGCAGCTCTGATGGAGATGGAGCCAAATCCGAGGAGTAAAAGTGGTGCAGGACTGAACGATCATACCTGCCATCTGAGCACAGTGCTGCTGTGAATTGAGGCTGCCTGTGGGACACGCAAAACACTGACAAACAATGAGCGCAATTAATTGCAGTTTTTATGACCCACATTGTACGTGTTCAATTAAACATATCTGCATCAACTCCAACCAGAATTTGACAAATTTGCAGTTGGCTACTGCACATTCATGAAATGTGTTAACTGGACAGCGGGTGTCATTTTGAGCTTCTGATTTTGTTGCGCATGTTAGTCAATGTTGCTTAGCTGTTTTTGCCCATGCTGTCCAGTTTTAACATTTAAAATGTTTAGTAAATCTGAATCCAGAGACAGATAGTGAGAGAGAGGAGAGAGAGAGACATCAGTCACAGCCTCTCAGCACAGTCCAGTCAAGTATGAGTGTCTGATGTGGGCCGGGGCAGGGCCGTAAAGTTGGATGGATAATATCCATCCAATTTTACTTGGGGAGCAATGGCCCCCTGCCACCCCCAAATTCCGGCGCCCGTGGAGAGAGTACAAAGTGGGTGAAAGAAAGTCACATAAATACATGTGAGCGAATGGGACAGGGCAAGGTGGAGCTGCAAGGAAAAGAAACGTGTAAGAGTAAGTATCTGGGGTCACCCGTCCAAAGCAAGGGGCAGTGCACAAGGAAGAATAAGAAGGAGGCAAAGGGGATTTTTTTTTTCCATTTTTTTTTTTTTATTGTGTCCTGTATGGCAGAGTAGCACTCGAAATTGTTGTCTGAGTGCCAAGAAGAAGCCCAACCGATTTACTTTCACAAGTGGAGCATTACGGAGCTTTAATGCTCTGCTAGATATTTATAAAATAAATTTTATTAGAAACTGCTTTGGGATTATTTCAATTGTTATGGAGACAGAAACAAAAAGGAAAAAACCCCAGGACACATCACTCCCCAAGCAGAGACCTGACAGAGCTCAATGCACCCAGCCCCGGACTCCGAGAACCACAAGTACACCAGCGGGCAGAGACACCACACACCAGCAGAGTGTGTGGCGGGAAGAAAATAGGGCCCCCATTTGATGCGGGGCATATTACTAAACTGATCCAGGAGAGGAAGCAGCACAAGACGTAACCTGACACAAAAACACTCACACACAATCACACATTCCCACCCTCATGCGTACACAAAAAAAACACACACCCAGGCACCCAATGTAAAGACAAACAACAATGGACGTCATACACTCACTCACAATCCATACATACTCTATAATCCCAGGTCCATTTGCCGATACCCCGTAGGGACAACCATCCCCCACATCCAGGAGATGGTCCCCCTCTCTCCAGGGGTGGAGACACAGGCAGACCGCCCCAGCACCAGCACAAACTAGTGCCGGCACCACCCGAACCTGAGCGACGCCTGCCCGGACCCTGTCACTGCGCCCCAACCCCAGTCCCCAACCACCCCCATCCCCATCCGGAGAGGGGGCCATGTACAAAAGAGGGATATACCTGGTCCAAACGAGCGTTTATAAAAAAATGCGCAAACTGGACTGTATGTGCATGTCAGATGTACCAGGTGCAAATCAAATTGCATGTGTGAAGTCAGCCGGCGCAAACGTTTTAGCACATTTGCCTTCATGAATATGCAAAACATATGCTAACAACCCAAATACGCGAATTCATGGAAAGAAAATATAATTCTGTACCACCCGCAATGTAATTTATCAAACCTGAAACAGACTGCAGGTGCTATTTTTACATCTATATTTAACACGTTTGAAAGGCAATGTAAAAATGTCTCCTGCCTTTTCAGACTCTTCATTTTGCGCTTGGGCAAAAAAAGGTATCAAATGCTTTCAGGATCTTTTTAGACACGACACATTTGCTAGCTTTGGAGAGTTGTCCTCTCAGTTTAATTTACCCTCACATAATTTATTTCGATATTTTCAAATAAGACACTGTTTATCATCGGTGTCCCTTGAATTCCCAAGGATGCCTCCCAAACATTTGTGGAAGGGTCTTTTTGAGTTGAAACCCAGTAGCGAGGC
Organism: Girardinichthys multiradiatus; assembly: GCF_021462225.1. Lineage (NCBI taxonomy): Eukaryota > Metazoa > Chordata > Actinopteri > Cyprinodontiformes > Goodeidae > Girardinichthys > Girardinichthys multiradiatus. The sequence goes on from NC_061800.1 coordinate 11,989,846, forward strand.
TCTCATATCACAAATACATACGTTTATTGTTGCCCTGGGCAATCATTCTACAAAAATTTTGTTTCTAAATGGGAACAGGATTTGGGTATTAAATTCATGCGAGATTATTGGGACAGAGTGACGGTTCGGTTCGCACCTCATCATCATGAGGAAGACTTTCTCTTATTCAGTTTAAGACAGTATACAGACTTCACCTATCAAAATCAAAACTATCAAAAATATACCCTAACATTGTTGATATGTGTAACAGACCTTCCCTTGTGATTTTACTTATATGTTTTTTGGCTGTCCATTGCTTCAACCATACTGGGCTTTCTATTTTGATGTGCTTTCTAAGGTTTTGGAGGTTACATTACAACCCTGCCCTCTAGTGCCAATCTTTGGTGTTCCTGAGAATCCCATTGGGAACGTGGGCCGAGGGCAGATGGATGTTATCGCCTTTACTTCCTTGTTGGCACGACATAGAATCTTGTTGACTTGGAGGGCAGTTCGACCCCCGGCGGTAAAACTTTGGCTGAGAGATGTTATGTCCTTTCTAAAGCTAGAGAAGATTGAGTTTAGGCTAAGGGAATGCTGACAAGTTTTTCCAGATATGAAACTTTGTTGTTTAACACATTGTGGCCAATGTGTTAAACTATATGTAAAAATTCATAAATAAAACATAAAAACAAAAAAATGTCTGCAGACATTGTGGTGAGAAGGAGGCACAGATACAATGACAGACGATGGAAAGAGAGAACCTTCTGGCTGCCTATCAACATATTTTGACTGTCAGAAATAAAAATATTATAGCCTTTATCTGCAGGATTATTCTTCCAGTGTTCCATCACTTTATGGGACGACACTGTTGATGTCTGGATGCACTAGAGCAGTGCATCTGTACAACCTAGAAAATGTTGTGTAGATTATAGTTGTCTGTTGCATGTGCAAAAAACACCATGACTGAGCCTAAATATTGTGGGGTTGACAAGGTCAGCTTTTATTGTCAGTCTTTATAATATAAATATTTAATCTTTTAATTTTAGATATTATTTTTATCTTTGCATTATTTCTTCTTCTTCCTATTGTTATTATTATTACCTCCAACTGCATGGCTTCAAACTTCTTGTGATACGGCCACTGTGCTCTCCCAAACTGTCCATGAAGACAGCCAGTAGCAGATGCTGTCCGGTAGGCACCAATTATGCAGCGGTTATCCATTGCGCAAGCAATCTTTGTAAATCGTCTGCAACACGGCCACTTATTGCATGTGCAATGAAGTTTTTTGCACAAGCACTTTAGCGCTCCTTATTTGGAATCTTTAAAGATCAGACCCTACGTATTTAACACACACAAGCTGCTCCAAGGTAATCTCCTTTTCACTTATTGTGAAACTGCTGGCATCAACCAATTTGACCTCTGTTCAGGTCAGTCCTTTGAACTCAGTGAATAATTATTCAGTCATTTACTTTACCCTATATACTTTACCTAATTGCCATTTGTAGGTTTTATTTATTCTTGTCAAAAATGTCTGATTATATTGACCATGATTTCATTTACAAAAGCATCGAAACATGGGTCATCAAAAAGGCTTGTATGTATTTTATAGGCGTTGTATTTGACAAAGGATGGTGAATATGAAGCTGCCAGGGAAGAAAAGAGCAGGACTACAGAGAAGCTGAATGTGCTGAGGTTTGTATGCCCTGGGTGTTGGGGGACTCCCAAAAACCGGGAAGTAAAAGAGGAATATTCAAAAAGAAAAGCACTGTGAAATATTACATTTGCATCTGCTTACAATGTGAATGCAACAGATTTCTTGTAACATCTTGGCTTTCATCCTTATTGGGGAACTTAGCACCTGATAGTGTATAAACTTTCAGTAGCACTCTCCATCTCTGGATAATCTGAACAGGCAAACCATGAAAGCATAAAAGGTTCTAAAGATTAAACAAAAGAAGATACTTGTCTCAGCAGTGAGAATATATTCCATCACGATCTCTGACTTGTCCAATTGCAAGGTATATTGCTTTAGTGCTCAGTGGTGAGGGAAGGTGGTTTATGATGTTCAACAAAACTTCCTGGAGTGGGTGTATGTGCGTGTGTGTGTGTGTGTGTGTGTGTAGACTTGGGTCCTTTTAAATTAAGTCCACAAAAAGAAGAAAATACCAAAAAAGAAAAGAGAGTGTATAACAAAGCCACTCTTTAAGCCACTCTTAAATCCACACCTGCCTCCATCTAATAGAATTGAGAGTGAGTATGTGCGTTTTCAGCTTCAACACACATTTACACAATCTTCAGGAATTAACTTCCCAATCAGTTTGATGTAACCAGCTTCTGTTTAAGGTAGCACATTCACCTTAGACACCTTCATGTGTCTCTCAGATGGCTTTCAGTGGATCTGATATAGTAGTGATCCAACGTTCATAAAGACAGTACTCAATCTCAAACTGGCTATGACATGCAACGGTGATACACTTGGACTAGCTGTAACACTTCTGAAAATGAGAGTCCTGAACTATTTATTAAACCCAGGGACATATGCAAAATTCAGTTTTTTAGCCTTTAAATAAATGCCTCAGTAGCATTTAAAGAGACCGCACCAAAACAATTTGCTCTCAGATGTACCTCAGAACAGGGATAAAAGAGGAGCCTGTATATTAGTTGGTCTGTGTTCTTTGTTCCCCGCTGGTTTCTCTATCACTGTTTCTCGTCACTGGAAAGACGGATTCTTCATAAAACGAAGAATATTATGGAGAACCCTGAGCATCCTCTTCATGAGACTGTCCTACAACAACAGAGTGTCTTCAGTCAGAGGCTTCTTCAGATGTGCTGTAAGACAGACGCTACAGGAGGTCCTTCCTGCCCACAGCCATCAGCATCTACAACGACTCTTTGAAGAAACCTTCATAATGAGCTACAACATTTAATTTCCCTTTGGGATTAATAAAGTATTTTTGAATTAAAACTGTGGCACTTGAGAAGCTCTTGATAAAACATATTTACAAACAAAGAAGGTTCATCTTAAATGCAAAGTGTATACATTTTTGTACAGTTTTGGCTTAATTAATGCTCTGAGAAAGCTTTTATTTCAGCAAAAGCCATGTTTTAGAGTCTGTATCCTCCAGTTAATGATTATTCAATTACTAAATTAGTTGACAATTATTTATATAGCTAAGGTCAGTCATAATGCAACTCCAAAGGATCACAATTAAAAAATAGTTACAATAGAAGGTAACTGTGACATGAGTCATATTTTTATTTAGATGTTTTATTTGGAAAATTGTCGTGTTAAAGTCTGGCATTAAAAGGCAGGTATCTTATTTTATAGACGTTGTATTTGACAAAGGATGGTGAATATGAAGCTGCCAGGGAAGAAAAGAGCGGGACTACAGAGAAGCTGAATGTGCTGAGGTTTGTATGCCCTGGGGGTTGGGGGACTCCCAAAAAGCAGGAAGTAAAAGAGGAATATTCAAAAAGAAAAGCACTGTGAAATATTACATTTGCATCTGCTTACAATGTGAATGCAACAGATTTCTTGTAACATCTTGGCTTTCATCCTTATTGGGGAACTTAGCACCTGATTGTGTATAAATTTTCAGTAGCACTCTCCATCTCTGGATAATTTGAACAGGCAAACCATGAAAGCATAAAAGGTTCTAAAGATTAAACAAAAGAAGATACTTGTCTCAGCAGTGAGAATATATTCCATCACGATCTCTGACTTGTCCAATTGCAAGATGTATTGCTTTAGTGCTCAGTGGTGAGGGAAGGTGGTTTATGATGTTCAACAAAACTTCCTGGAGTGGGTGTATGTGCGTGTGTGTTTGTATGTGTGTAGAGTTGGGTCCTTTTAAATTAAGTCCACAAAAAGAAGAAAATACCAAAAAAGAAAAGAGAGTGTATAACAAAGCCACTCTTTAAGCCACTCTTAAATCCACACCTGCCTCCATCTAATAGAATTGAGAGTGAGTATGTGTGTTTTCAACTGGAGACGCTCTTCAACACACATTTACACAATCTTCAGGAATTAACTTCCCAATCAGTTTGATGTAACCAGCTTCTGTTTAAGGTAGCACATTCACCTTAGACACCTTCATGTGTCTCTCAGATGGCTTTCAGTGGATCTATAGTTATAGTAGTGATCCAACGTTCATAAAGACAGTACTCAATCTCAAACTGGCTATGACATGCAACGGTGATACACTTGGACTAGCTGTAACACTTCTGAAAATGAGAGTCCTGAACTATTTATTAAACCCAGGGACATATGCAAAATTCAGTTTTTTAGCCTTTAAATAAATGCCTCAGTAGCATTTAAAGAGACCGCACCAAAACAATTTGCTCTCAGATGTACCTCAGAACAGGGATAAAAGAGGAGCCTGTATATTAGTTGGTCTGTGTTCTTTGTTCCCCGCTGGTTTCTCTATCACTGTTTCTCGTCACTACCCTTGTTGATGTTCAGATTTGCTACGTTGGAGAACTGAGTACTCATGTAGGTTTTTGGCTCTGAACTCGGTTATGTACCTGCAGTGATTTTTGTGACGCTTTTGACGGTTTTGGAATAAAACCAAGCTCTTTTCTGCACTTTGGTCCGATTCTATCACGTTAAGTGTTTGAATCGGACCAAAGTGCAGAAAAGAGCTTGGCAGCAAAACTAGCTGATGGCATTAAGTCAGTGACTTGCAGCAATCCCTCATACTGAGAATGCATGCGGCAGAAAGGAGAACTGTTCTTTAACAGGAAGAAACTTCCAGCAGATCCTGGCATCTTTCGCACCTCAGCGCAACTCGGCCTGTGCAGAGATCACGGGAGCCTGGCATCGCCGGCTGCACGCCACCAATGAGGCCGCTGTTCAATTCCAAATGTCGCCACTAAGGGGGACTGTGAGAGACATGTCATATGATCTTCGGTCATGCAGAGTTCTGGTCTGGCGAGAAACATTCAAAATTTGGAGTAAATCGGACCTTCCAGATGGAAGCTGCACTCACTTGTTTGTTTGTGGGCGGGGCTAAAACAACGCCTTGAATTGCCTGTGCCAACATGTTCAGCATTGATCCTTGATGATGATGTATACTACATTTCAAGTGGATCCGGTGCTGTTAATCCAAATTTCAATGTAATCCAATAGTGGTGTTTGGGGGCTGACAAAGATCAACCATATTCATTTCGGAGTAAATTGACCTTCCTGATGGAAGCTATACTCATTTGTTTCTTAGTGGGCGGGGCTAAACTGATGTCATCAATTGACTGTGTCAAGATGTCCATCATTAACTCATGATCATTTATACTACATTTCAAGTGGATCGGATGATGTATGAGGGAGATATAGCCCTTGAAATGTCCTAGGGGGCGCTGTTGATCCAAATTTCAATGTAATCCAATAGAGGTGTTTGGGGGCTGACAAAGATCAACAATATTTATTTTGGAGTGAATTGGACCATACATGTGTAATTTAGAGGCAAACATATGGCCATGGCGTGACATCAGAATTCGCCACGCCGCCACAGCCACACCCTCCAGCCAAACCAGTCAGTATTGGTGACTGTCTTAGACCATCATGTTATCTGTTACTTGGAACAGTTTAACATTGATTAGGTGAAGAACATCAAAAATTGACTCTCTAAAGGAAAACATGACACTTCCTGTTCTCAGGGGTGGGGCTTTGATGATGTCAGCATCTGATCAGTGAATATTGTTCAGGGCCAGAGGCAGATCAATCTCAGAAGGTTTCAGGTCTCTGTAACCTTCCTTGTAGAAGCTATATCAATTTAATCTTTTATGGCGAGAAGTCATATTTTGAGGCATGGCCACGCCCACACGCTTTAATATATCAAAATGATTTTGATAACTTTTGATCCCCATTGCCTTAAGAGTATACTGAGTGATTTTAAGTCAAAAGCTGTAGGAGGAGTTCGCTCAGATATGCGGGCTAGAAAGGCCAAAACTGTGGTAAAAATGGCAAATTCAATCCAAGATGGCCGACATCCTATTGGGTTTGGACCAATGCTCCAAGAGACTTTTTTTGTAGGTCTTGACAAGTTACATATGTGTACCAAATTTCACAATCCTCTGTCAAAGCATGGCTTGGGGGTGATTTGTTTACATATTCTAGGGGGCGCTGTGGACGAATTAGACCACGCCCACCAAATATGTCATCAGATCTCTCTTGGGGACTGGACTAGGATCAATCACATTAAATTTGGTGCAGATCAGATGATGTATGTGGAAGTTAAAGCGAAACGTATGGCCATCAGACTTCGCCACACTGCCACGGCTACACCTGTCAGTACTGGAGACCAAGTTAGACCATCGTGTTATCTGTAATTGGAGACAGTTTCAAGTTGATTAGGTGAAGGAGATCAAATATGGGCCACACTAAGTGAAACATTACACTTCCTGTTCTCAGGGGGCGGGACTTCAATGATGTCAGCAGTTGACCATTGAATATTGTTCCAGTCATCATATGGATAAATCCCAGAAGGTTCATGTCTCTGTGACTTTCCTTGTAGAAACTATAACAGTTTCGTTTTTCATGGCGAGAAGTCATATTTTGAGGCATCACAAAGCTTTTGATAACTTTTGATCCCCAGTGCCTTAAGAGTATACTGAGTGATTTTCAAGTCTCTAAGTCAAAAGCTGTAGGAGGAATTCGCTCAGATATGGAGGCTAGAAAGTGCAAATCTGGGGTCAAAATGGCAACTTTAATCCAAAATAACCCACTTCCTGTTGGGTTTGGACCAACTCTCCAAGTTGTAGGTCAAGACCTACAAATTTCATAATCCTCGGTCAAAGCATGGCTTGGGCCTGATTTTTTATAATTTTCTAGGGGGCGCTGTGGACAAATTAGGGAATGCCCACCAAATATCTGATCAGATCTCTGTTGGGGACTGGACAAGGATCAATCACATTGAATTTGGTGCAGATCAGATGATGTATGTGGAAATTAAAGCCGAACGTATGGCCATGGCGTGACGTCCAACTTCGCCGCGCCACCATGGCCACGCCCTTTTATGAAAAGCCACTGTGCTTCAAATGAAGTTTGACCCACTAGTTATCTGTATTCTGACACAGTTTCAAGTTGAATGGGTCAAGATGGTCAGAGAGGCACGTTTGTAAGTGAAAAAAGTGACTTCCTGTTCTCAGGGGGCGTGGCTTTGATGATGTCATCATTTGACCCCATAGGATTGTTGGTGACTTGAGAGGGTTCAATAATACCAGGTTTGGTGTATTTCAGCCAATTTATGTGAAAGTTATTGCTGTTCGAAATTTGCGGCGAGAAGGCTAAATTTGAGGCCTGGTCTCGCCCCTGCAACATGCTCAAAAACTCACAATTTTAATAACTTTTAATCCCCAATGCCTTAACTACATACTGACCAAATATGAAGCCGGTAGCTCAAAATTCCTAGGAGGAGTTTGTTGAAGTTCGACATGTATGAAAATTGAAAAATGTCCAAAAATGACCCTTTGACCCAAAATGGCCGACTTCCTGTTGGTTTTAGGGCATACCCCAAGAGACTTTTTTTCATGATTTGGGGAGATCTAGCTATGTACCAAATTTCAACTCTCTAGGACTTACCAGTTGACCTATCTCACTTTAGGGGGCGCTGTAGAGCCGTTTGGCCACGCCCATTTTCAATTCCATTAAAAACCTTAAATTTCACTAGGGAGACAATTTTGGGTAAAGTTTGGTGAGTTTTTGAATATGTTAAAGCCGCAAAAAAGGCAATTCATTTGTCGCCTGAACAATAAATAAATAAACGGAGCAATTACAATAGGCCCTTGCAGGCCTACCTTAAACCGAGCAATTACAATAGGCCCTTGCAGGCCTACCTGCTTGGGCCTGATTAAAAATAAAAAATAGTTCACAAGTCTCAAATCGCGAGTTGTGTATAAAATTTATTGAGTGCCTAAAGTCTGTTTGAGTCTGAAGTCACTGTATGTGCGAGTCCAAAGTTCGAGTCCCCATTTATGCTATAGATAAGCATAGCTGAGTTTCATCATATATCTCTACATATCTCCACATATATCTACACTATACTATAAATACAAGTACATATAAGTACATATATATATATACATATATATATATATATATACATATATATATATATATATACATATATATATATATATATATATATATATATTAATATTAAATAATATACTCTCATATTCATAATCATTACAAAAAAAAAAAAAAATACAATTAATGCTTGTATTAAGGGGCTGCATGGTGGTGCAGTTGGTAGCACTGTTGCTGCCTCTTGCCCATAGACTGGTGGAGATAGGCATTTCATTTTCCATTAATATAAAATAATTTTCATATAAAATGTTTACCTAATTATTGTTGAGGCTATTATTATGCAATTCAAGCTGTTTTTTTTATTTTAAAATGTCATTTTTTTTAAAGGTCAGCTTTTATAGGGGGAAGCCAGAGTACCTGGAGAGAACCCACACATGCACAGGGAGGACATGCAAATTCCAATGCAGCCACCAGATATTTTACAGATTCTGACTGACTTTCTTTGAAAATAAAGCTAACTTAGACTGAATTGTTTACTGTTACCTAAGTTTTTGTTAAATGTGGTGAATAGGATTATAATTCAAGGTAACTGGTTGGCCAATCAGTCTCATTGGGGGTTAAACGTGTTTTACTTATGTTATACTATTCATCTTTTTTCTATCAAGCAACCTAATTGGTTCCCTGTTTTGTTTGATTTTAGAAATATGTTTACGTTTTATAATGTGTGCGAAAACCACAATTTATACTTCACACATATATAGACTCAGTTTTGTTGTGATGGTGGCAATGGTGCAACCTTATTATTCTTTTTAAAACAAAAGTACCACGGTCTTTTCTTGTGACAGGTATTTCTGGCATGGTGGCCAGGGATACTAGGGTAATGGCTTGTGGGGAAACTAGCTTTTCTGGGAGTTGCCATTTGAGGGTATTTTGCTCTCTCACACGCCGTAGATGAGCTGGTAGAGGGCATATGTGTGCTTTTAATAAGCTCTTCAAAGGTTGACTCCATGCTAACAATCAATGTGTCTCTGATGGTTTCTAATTTAATGTGAATAGCGTCAGAAATGTTTTTTTCAGAAAAATCAAAGATCCTTATAATGTCATTGGTAATTAATTGTTTTAAGTGAGCCAACCTCTCTACTGGTATAGATGTAATTTCTTTCTGAAGATCCATGCCTATTTGAATGTGCTTCTTTTCAGTATGCTGTGGTTTTTGAGATAAGGATATGGCAGAGATCTCAGGGGAGAGTGTTTTGGTCTTTTGTAATTGACATGCTTCATTTTCACTCTGATCAGATGAATCTAGATGCCGAGCTTGGAGTTTGGATTTTATCGGGTCAGATGTAGTGTAAGTGAATTTTGTACAGAGTAGAGAAGGCATGCAGCAAACCGTCTTACTCATAGACGTACCCACTGGTTGGATCTCCTCTGAATTAAATCCTTCAGTTTCTGACTGACTGATTGCCTCTGTATAGAAAGAACTCTGGTCCAATTTTGTTGTAATTGATACAGTGTCAGGAGCAATACTTTTGCTGCTACCTTCTGATGAGTCCTTCTTCTCGGTCTGTTGGTCTTTTTGACATTGTTTGTGTTTTCCTAAGTCATTAACACCTGATTTCACCCTTTGAATGAAGGTTTCAGAGCCTTTCAGAGCCTCTTGTGAATCTTTTGTATAGCTAGGTAACCTAAAGCTAGATGCCTTTCCAATAAGTTCGCCTCCAGGCTCACTGGAATCCAAATTAGAAGATTCTTTTTGCGATTTGGTTTCACTTGTTGACTGCATATTTTTAACGAAATCTGTGACAGTTGACTCCTCTTCAATATTTCCTGTTAAATGGGAAAAATCATCATAGGTCAGATAAGAAGGAGCCTCCTCTGACTTACAATGTTTCTTTTCTGCGTCACTGGTTGAATCGACATGGATAACACCAGGGTCCTCTGATTTAAATTCTTCACCTTCTACCTCGGTGATCATCTCTACATGGACAGAGGAAAATGTTTCAGTCCCATCTGGCTTACATTCGTCCTCTCCAGCCTCAGCCTCAGCATTTAGTCTCTTTTTAATAGATTTGTGTTTTCCTAAGCCCTTAAGAGCTGATTTCAGTCTTTGAATGAAGGTTACAGAGCCTGTGAGTTTGGACTCTTGATCGTCACTGGTTTCATATGTATCCGTGATGCTATGGTCTGTGATAAATGTAGATCCTTCTTGTGAATGGTTTGTATAGCTAGGTAACCTAAAGCTAGATGCCTTTTCAATACTTTCGCCTCCAGGCTCACTGGAATCCAAATTAGAAGATTCTTTTTGCGATTTGGTTTCACTTGTTGACTCCATATTTTTACCGCAATCTGTGACAGTTGACTCCTCTTCAATATTTCCTGTTAAATGGGAAAAACCATCATAGGGCAGATAAGAAGAAGTCTCCTCTGAGTTACATTGTTTCTTTTCTGCCTCACTGGTTGAATCGACATGGATAACACCAGGGTCCTCTGATTTAAATTTTTCACCTTCTACCTCGGTGATCATCTCTACATGGACAGAGGAAAATGTTTCAGTCCCCTCTGGCTTACATTCGTCCTCTCCAGCCTCGGCCTCAGCATTTAGTCTCTTTTTAATAGATTTGTGTTTTCCTAAGCCCTTAAGAGTTGATTTCAGCCTTTGAATGAAGGTTGTGGGGGCATTCGGTTTAGACTTCTGATCTTCACTGTGTCCATCTGTATCAGCGATGTTACAGTTTGTGGTAGATGTAGAGTCTCTTTGTGGCAGTTTCCCAAAAGGTTCACCCCCAAATGCACTGGCTTTCAAAGAAGAAGAATCCTCTTGGGATTTGGTTTTACTAGCCAGCTCTGTGTTTGCAATGACATCGGTGACAGTGGATTCCACTTCAATACTGTGCGGCAGATCTGTGGAACGTGCTTTAGTCTCCACCGACTTACAGTCCTCTTTCCCAGCCTCAGTGATTGGCTCTACAAGGCCAGAGCAGAGTATTTCACCGGGTTTACATTTATCTTTTACTCCCACAGGTACCAGCGCTACATGGACAGAGTTCAGATCTTTTGAAGCAGTTGATGATGTTGGCAGTGTTGTTGGGAACTTTGACTCCAAAGATGATGTAGATGAGTTTCTTACACTGCTTTTGTTAAAAGCATCATCATCTAAGTCTTTCTCCTCATCCTGTTGCCTCTTTTTAGGAGATTTGCACTTTCCTAAGCACTTAAAAGCTGATTTCACCCTTTGACAGATGGTTTTGGAGGCTTTTGGTTTAGGCTTCTGATCTTCACTGGGTCTGTCTTTATCAGTGGTATTACTGTCTCTGATAGATCTTTTTGGTGACTCATTTGTAATCAAATTGTTAACAGTGGATTCCTCTTCAAGAATATCAGTTAATGTGGATGCCAGTTTACGGTTAGATTGTTCATATTTTGCCCTTATCAAAGCCCGTCGACTTGCAAAAAAATCTTTCAAATAGGATGTCACTTCTGCATTATAGTGACCAGGTTGAGTTATTCTACGGATCCCATTTACTGTTGTAATCCCAATCCTTTCCTCTTGTCTGCAATGGGAACACAAACACAATACTTTATTAACATCGTTCGTACCCTGATCAAATCTATCCAAGATTAGTTCCTCAGGCAATTGTGGTAAAGAGGGAGAATTGGCACCTATTAAAGATGAATCTCCTTTCGTTGACTTCGTTGGAAGTGCTTCATGCTTTCTGAATTCAGGCATCTTCAGAATATCTTTGTGAATTGTAAATGATCTTTAAAATCTTAAAACTATATGTCCAGAAACACTAGTATACTGGACCATTCTGGCCTCAGAATTAAAAGTGTACACGTTTAAGGCTCTGTGATGTCATCTCTGTTCTTAGATCTAGGGTGATGTCATGTGCTTTGAAGTAGTGTGATGTCACTGCTCCAAAGCACATGTAAGAGAGAATTTAATTTAAGTACACCCTTTCGTCAAACTTGTTGACAGGTGGGCGGGACTTCCGATGAGGGCGGGACTTCCGGTTGGCGCCATGTGGGGGCCATGTGGGCGGGAGGTCACATGGTCAAGCAGGGGGGTGTGTCCAAGGGCGTAACCGTGGATGCTGATTGCTTGTCGTCATTAGGAGCGATACCTTAAATGAGTTAATTAAAACACAGGGGTGTGTTTAAGGGTGTTACGGGGAAGGCCTTAAATGAGCCAATTAAAATACACAGGGGTGTTTTTAAGGGTGTTATTAATAATCTGTATGTTTTTCAGGCGTTAATACATCTAAAAACAAAAAGACATGCATCCTTTTATATTTTAAAGGTATAATCAACTTAATGTTGACCTATCACATGAAATCCTAATAAATGAACTATGTAACCTGACAGAACTGTAAGTTCATTTTGCTTTACAGCAGGACCTATTTATTGAATATATGAGCCAGTCTAAATCAGTTCAAAATAGAAAAGACCTAAAAAAAATAAATAAAAGATTGTGCTTCCCTACATTGATGGAACGAGAAAACCTTCAGCTTCTGCGTCAACAGACAGGAAAGCAGATGAAAGAGGTAAGACGAATATGAGATTAACAGAAAAAAAAAAAAACTAAAAAACTTTACAATCCCTCAGTATACTGTTTCCAAGTTACAAATTGACTCTAGCAATGATGTGTTTGTTTTGAATCATGAGAGACTCCATTTTAGGAAATATGATAATTTTAGTTACCTGTAGCTTTTCTAAAACATTTACTTTTTCATCTTAGAGTAAAAGGTTATTCAGGGGGTTACAGTTATTCTATATCCATCTGTTAGGGGCGATGTCAGGAAGGGCAGTTAGGTCTGTTCCTTAGATAACCATATCACCTTTGAACTCAAGAAGGGTTTTGGTCTTAAAACATAGTCTTTGCAGTTGAGATAACACTGTCATTTGGGTTGCCTCATCCCTCTGAACCTCTGTGTTATTGGAGAAAGCTGCAAAAACCATTATCAGAAGTTTTGATGGTTAGGAAAATTCCACAACAGATAACACTGTTATGTTCTGGTATAAATACTGTGTGTAAATGTTGTTCGGGGGCTCTGTTTCATTGGCTAACCTCAGTGTCAGGGTCTTCAAATGCTGAATGTCTTTGAAACACAACACTTGTTACATTGAAAATACCAGTACTGACAAGAAAAAATGTCGGTAAATATTTCAGGAAACCTGGAAATTGTGGCTTCTACTTCTAATGATTCACAAAAGTACAATTACATCTTTAAAAGTAAGTAAGTAAGTAAGTATTCATCTTTAAGAAATCATTAAATGCATGTGAATGTTCTCTACAGAGAACCACTTCAGTCCTGCATCACCTACAGGATACAAAATTAAATACCTACCGCTTTCTCCAGACCTCTGCTCACCATCACCGCTATTCATGGCTGAGTCTGTAGACGCGAATATTCTGCCTGAAGACATGAAGGTGGTCGTGGAGGAGGAGGTATCCACCAGCTACTCACCCTCTACCGAAGCCCCTACACAAACCCTGGAACCGATGGAGGACCCTCAGCCTTCAGCAGAGGATGAGAGTAACCAGGAGGACGAAATTGACGGTTGGTTCTCAACCACCCTCATCAATACGGTGAAAACAGCGATACTTCATTTATTCAACATAACCTCTTTGAACTATCTCAGAGAAACCTGCTATGGATGTATAACGAACCACCCGAGCCAGCGCCTGGAGGTATTGGGGGAGGATTATTACCAAGTCAACTTTCAACGCATCGTACGACGACTCGTAACCCCCAAACTCGTTCCTGCTATTCAGAATCTTCTGGTACTTCGACGCATACAAGCGGATGACTTCAGAGTGAAGACGATTGCCAAGACGGTTTTATATGAACTGAAATCGGTACAAGGCATCCACAGTGCAATAGCGCACGTTTATGATCGCATGGTCGATGAGAAACATCTCAAACAACTTAACTCTGTTTCAGAGTGCTATGGACTGACAAACTGATCTCACATGTTTGATGACTTGTTGTATCATTTTTTTTTTTTTAGTATTCCAGTACTTTAATTAATCTGCATTATATGATTTTTCTTCTTTTTTTCTTTTTACTATTAAATACAATTAAAGTAGGAACATAGTAACCTTTCCCAAAAGTGTTGTTTAAAAGCTAGTAGTGTTTGAATTCATCTGCATTTTATCAGATTTAAAAAAAAAAATTTTTTAATATTAAATACAAAAAAATAATAATAATAATAAGGATAAATCTACCCTCCTGTGTGTTTTTTCTCATTATTTAACAAGTAATCGGAAGAGTGAGCATAAGGCAGAGATGGCAGGAAGACGGCTGATGAAGAAAGTATATTATAGCCCTTCAAATCCGGGAAGTTTTGGGGGTGTAGATAGGCTGAGGAGGGTTATGCAAGATGAAACGGGAAAGAAGGTTGCGGTTGAAAAAGTTAAAGATTTTTTATCAGGAGAAGATACCTATACTCTACATAAACCTGGAAGAATAAAGGTCCCGAGAAACAGAGTTTTTGTCACCAGACCATTGAGGCAGTTCCAGGCTGATCTCTGTGACATGCAAGCTCTGGCCAAGGAAAATGATGGTTATAATTATTTATTAACAGTCATTGACATCTTTTCAAAAAGGGCGTATGTACGAGTTTTGAAGAGGAAAACAGCCGCTGAGGTGGTAAAGGCATTTGAATCAGTTTTTACAGAAAGTCAGATCCTCAAAAAACTTCAGACTGATGACGGTAAAGAATTTTTTAACAAGAAATTTAAGGTTTTAATGGAGAAACACGATATTGAACATTTTGCCACAACGAGTGAAGCAAAAGCTTCAGTGGTCGAGAGATTTAACCGCACATGAAAAACAAGGATGTGGAGATATTTTACAGCTAACAATACCCGGCGGTACGTCGATGTACTGCAAAACCTAGCTAGAAGCTACAACCATTCCTACCACTCCAGCATTAAAATGACCCCTATGGAAGTGACCTCAGAAAATGCCTTTCAAGTGTTTCAGAATCTGTATGATGTCAAGTCCAACAGATATTGCAAGGACTCAGTGACAATGTTTAAACAAGGGGATCTTGTCAGAATATCCAAGGTCCGTGGAGTGTTTGACAAAAAATATGAACAGAGTTTTACGGATGAAGTGTTTACAGTGTATGAGCGGATACCCCGATCTCCTCCTGTATACAAACTCAAAGATTTGGATGGAGAACCTATCGAGGGTTCCTTTTACGCTGAGGAACTTCAAAAAGTAAAAATATTTAACGACAAGATGTATCAAGTGGAAAAAATATTAAAACGTCGTACGGTCAAGGGAGTCAAACAGGTTTTTGTAAGCTGGAAAAACTGGCCTGAGAAATTCAACAGTTGGATCAAGTTTGATGAACTTCGAAACGTATAAAAAGGTTTGCACTAAACCTCACAGTTGACACAGAATCATGAACCGTCAGGTAGAGGATGATGGCTTTTACGTTACTCTTCCATCTAATGCTAGCATGGAAGTGTTTTAAAATAATACCAGTTCAAGTTTCCGTGTAAATTTAGCTCAACATATTGATTTAGAAGGCCAATGGATGGTTGCATTAGCAGAGATTTCATACCCTCATACATGGCATAATTTACCGGATTATGATGCCTACTTTGAATGGAGGAAGGTTGGTGATGTGGAGATCAACACGCAAAGGATCAGAAGTGGCTACTATAACAGTGTTATTTAACTCGAGACAGAGATGGAAATGTTTTTCAAAAAATTTAAATTGTGTTTACGCATTAAATTCAGCAAAGTTCAAAAGAGATTTGCATTTCAAGCAAACAGTCCGTATGAAATACGCTTCTTCAGCACTCTAGCTTATATGATGGGCGTGAAACCAGGGGAATGGATTCATGTTTCTGAACCAAAACTGGCTCCTTTTCCGGCGGATATAAAGGCTGGTTTCTATCACCTATACTGTTACAGCGACGTGGTCAGCCCTCAAATAGTAGGCGACACTTTTGCACCTTTACTGCGGACCGTCAAAGTACAAGGCAAATTCAGTGATATGATTACTCAGACGTTTAACCCCGCCCACTACCTTCCAGTCTCCAGAAGACATATTGAAAATATCAATATAGAAATTAAATCGGACCAAAACGTTCCTGTAAATTTCGTCTATGGTAAGACCGTCATAAGACTACACTTCAGACCGGTGATATCACAACGTAGCCTGAGATAAATTTTATTTGTATAAACTATTCGAGAGATATGTATATAACCTCTAAGACTGATTGGTTATCATTCATATTACGCTGGTCATTCAACACTGCATCAAGCAGGCAAGAGAGAACATGGCACATCTAAGTCTGAGACGTGATCCAAATCGCTTTGTAAATTACTATGTAAGTCAATCAGGCGGTAATCTGCCAGGGTTTTATGGGGCTCCGGTCATGTACGGACGCGGAATTGGATCATTATTTTCAAAATTATTCCGCTTCGTATCCCCTCTGGTTAAAAAAGGATTTGCAAACCCCATCTTAAAACGGCTGCATCAAATATCGCTTCGGATGTCATCGGTAGAGCCGTGAGTAAAATGAGTGGTTCTACACACACCGACGGTCAAGAAGGTTCAGGAATTATGGTTTTATCCAAAAGACCCAGAACAAGACCCCCTGGTGATCGTTTAAGGACGGTTAAAAAACAACGACAAACGCGAAAAAGGAGATCAGTCGCAGCTGACAAACGAAGAGGAAGGAAGACATCCGCATGTTTTGATATATTTAAATAATGGCTCTTTTACATAACAAATCATCAGAGTGCACGCTGGCAGAGTTGGACTTATTTTCTGCCCCGATGACGCAGCTATCGATCGAAGATAAAATTTACACCGAGATCCAGCCTTTATCAGCAATCACCGATGGAGGCCCGATTGAATTTTTCATTCCGGGAGACGGAGAAAAGTATCTGGATCTCAACGATACGCTGTTGCATCTCAGAGTGAAAATTACTAACGAGGATGGAACAAACCTGCCAGATGATGCACCTGTAGGGCTCATCAACTACCCGTTAAACACCATCTTCAGTCAGTGTGACGTCACTCTCGGAGATCGAATGATTTCACAATCCAGCGCTACACATCCATATAGAGCCATGATTGAGACATTGTTAAACTTTTCTGAGGATTCTTTAAAAACCCAGTTTAGCTCTGGTCTGAACTCTATTGTTACAACTAACGGCCCTAACCAAGGTCTTAACAGCAGAGCAGGCTTTACGGCAAATTCCAGGGAGGTACATCTCCTAGGCCCCCTGCATGTAGACATATTTTTCTGTGAGAGACTTCTTTTAAACTCTGTTGACCTCAAAATTAAACTTACAAGAGCCAACGATGCCTTTTGTCTCATGGCAGCAAGAGACTCCACTTACAAACTCAGGATATTAGGAGCATCTCTTTTCATCAAAAAGGTTACCGTCTCTCCAGCTGTACGACTGGGGCACGCTTCAGCTTTAATGAAGGCAAATGCTCTGTATCCACTTTTACGTGTGAATGTAAAAACATATTCCATCCCTGAAAATTCAAGGGTATGCAACAAAGAGAATCTTTTCTTAGGCGTTTTTCCCAAGTATGTGGTGATTGCATTACTGGATCATGATGCTTTTACAGGAACACGCAATCTCAATCCGTTTGACTTTAATCATTTTGATATGGAATATTTAGCTTTGTGTAAGGATGGCAGACAAATTCCTGCTAAAGCCTTCCAGCCCAATTTTAACCAAGGTCATTCAGTGAGCGAGTATTACAACTTATTTACGGCTACAGGACGAGATCTAAAAGATCTCCCGCTGAGTATAACACATCAGGAATTTAATCAAGGATACTCTCTATTCACATTTAATCTTAATCCGGGTGAGGACACAGATGCTCTATCTCCAGTTTCCAGTGGAAATTTAAGATTGGAAATGCACTTCAGAAACCCGTTGCCTCATACCACCACGCTGATCATCTATGCTTGTTATGACTCTATTTTAGAGATTGATTCAAAGAGGCGTGTGCTGGTGGATTATTATTAATCTAATCAGACATGAATAATCATGAAATTGAGAGCCTGATGCGTCATCTGCTGGGAGATTTGTTTTGTGGTGTATGGCCGTGCGACCAGCTGCCGCTGCTAGCTGACAAATTCCCAGGGCCGGCCTACTTTATTGTGAACACACATCCTTCACACATGCCGGGAGAACACTGGCTAGCTCTGACTTTGGATGAGAATGGTCAATCCAGCTTTTTTGACTCTTATGGATTCTCTCCGGATTTCGAGTTCTACCCGTCAAGCATCCTCAAAAATATTGTATCATAATAATCAGCTTCAAAACACTCTGTCCACTGTGTGCGGTCACCATTGCATTTTTTATCTATGTCATAGAGCGTGCGGATTATCAATGCAGCAAGTGTTGTCGAAATACACCGGAGATGTGATTAAGAATGATTTAATGGTATCTAACTTTGTGAAAAAATATCAGAAATGTGTCGTTAATCAAAGTTGTACATTTTATACTCACGGAACATGCTCTTTGGAGATATTTATCGATTGTTATGGAATTTAAATTGTCTTGTTTTTTTTTCATTGTTTTTTTTTTTTTTTTTTCTTATGATTTAATATTTGTGTAATGATATCATATGTTAGTGTGTGAAGTAGAGAACGAAGTTAGACTTGAAAAATATAATCAATAAATATTTTATTGAATAAAAGAAATAGGCTACATGTTTCATTTTCTTATAACGGTTTATGGTGAAAATGTAATCCATCGGGGTGGTAGTGTCGTCTTACGAAGAGACCTTTTTGATCTCCCATCAGCATTTTATGGATCTTCCAGCTCAGATCTCGACCAGTAGGGAGAATTAGTTATCTGCCTTCTTCTTCTTTTTCTTCTCTGCTTAACGCTGGGGGGTGTACCCCCATTTTCAATCGATGTACCCTCTGTTTTGAAATGTCTATATTCTTCACGAGCATAAGGGTTAATGACTGAAGATATAGGGATGTTTACCTCTGACAAGGTGTGTAGAAAGTCAGACCATCCTCGGGTTTGTGATGCTCCAGATTTTTTAAACGGAAGCATGAGATTTTTCAACAAATCAATCATGTGGGACCCTTTTACAACATTTCCTTTAAATACAAATTCACCTCGCGAAGTCCAACTCTCACTTCTTTCGGATAATTTCTTCAAAATGTACTCGGCATTTTTACGGTTGTGTTTAGGTAGGCTTTTCAGTACGTCCATAAGAACCTGATCCTTAGGGGCCTCGTCCTGCCCTGGGCCTTGTTTTTCTTGGGACCGCTCATGTTCAGGAACCTCTGTGTCACGCTGCAGCGTTAAACTGACCCGCTGTTTTTCTTCTTTGACACCTTGCTTAAGTAAAGTCAGATACCTCTGGAGAAGAGCATCGTATCTCTTGATTTTTTCATAAGAAGTCAAACCCGGCTCGTTTAATATTGCTCTCATTTCAGCATCCAAATTCTCCTCCGTCGTCTGTCTGATGGACGTGTCTGACTGGGTCAGACGCTTGAATTGATGAGGGGAAATGAGAAACATCTTCTGCGATGTTCTGAGAGACATTATCTCCTGATGATTCCACCCACTAGATCACCGATCAAGGGGGCAAGAGCCGTTAAGATGGGGAGGATAAAACCACTTTTGAGCCAGCTGTTTAGTTTTTATCCCGGTTCTTTTATCACCCAACAATCTGATGATATTTCTTTGTTTCTTCAATTGTCGGTGTATATATATATATATATATATATATATATATATATATATATATATATATATATACATATTTGTTTTTATTTTCTTTTGTTCATTCTCCTTACAGAGGTAACGTTGATGGTAGGACAGATTGGCTACAGAAACGGACAGCGCAGGAAGACAGTCTCTACAGCCTCACGGGATCTTCGTAATAAGGCCTCATCGTTAACGCTTCTGGCAGCATGTCAGATTCTGTTAAAGAAGCATTTTGGTGACATCAAGGTGATTTTAAACTGAACTGATCACTGTGTTTTGTTTTGTTTTTTTCTCTAGGTTAGTTTTATTTAATTTTTTTCTTATGTTCATAGAAATGGATAACCGAATCAGACTTGCTCTGGATGAAATAAGAAATTTAGTAATTGAACTTAACGAAATTCCCGTTAATGCAGAAGTAGCAGATAACATCGTTTTAAATGCATCTCCTGCTAACAGTGAAAATGTAATAAATGAAGATCAGCACGGTGACTTTTTAAACGTAATCAATCAGGCTCTTGAAGATTTAAATAGAGCACCGTCTCCATTCAGCATTCAGCAAAATGATTCACCTGACAGTCATCAAAATCCTTCTACGTCACACGCCGCAGATTGGCACGGTGACTTTTTAAACGTAATCAATCAGGCTCTTGAAGATTTAAATAGAGCACCGTCTCCACTCAGCATTCAGCAAAATGATTCACCTGACAGTCATCAAAATCCTTCAACGTCACACGCCGCAGATCAGCATGGGGGTCATTTCAATACGGAGGTAGCGGTTAGTTCTGATCAAATAGGGCGAGACCCTCCAGCCGTGGTTGAACGTGAACATTATAATAACCATGAAATAAGGAGGCCTTTTACCATACCGCCGCCCTGTCCAAGTAACGTTCCAGATTTAGCCGCATTCTATACAAACATCATGCGTATTCTCATTGAATTAGCCGACGCTGCAAGATCTTTAACCAGACGTAACGACGTTGTGCAGCTGGAATTAGTGGGTGAAAATCTCAATCGTCACATCACATTTACTGTTACAGATGATGGAAATATGATCCTGCCTGCTTTCGAGAACTTCCTCGACGATTTAGTACAATCGAATGCAAATATACCTGTAGATAATAACATGGAATTTGTTCTTCAGGTTGTTAATGACCCAGCAGGAGGTTCTAAGCGTAAAGCTGCAGGAACGTTAGACTGTGAACTGTTTAATAAGAAAATGCATCATTTGTATATTATAAACAATACCGGTAATCAGTTATGTTTTGCAATCAGCCTCGCACACGTCTCTGATCCTGAGCTCACGGATCACCGTGCTGTAGAACAGGGGAGGAGATGGCAGCATCAGGCAGGCCTCGACGAGCAAACAGCAGTTACTTTTAGTGATATTGGTAAATTTGAAACCATTCTGAAGAGAAAAATTGTAGTGTTTCACAGAACCACGGGCTCTACTGCTCTGTGTAAATTTGAGACCAGTTTCCCTGATCGTTCAAACCCTGTGTTTTTGCTGTTAGTTCAAGGTCATTACTATGGGATAAAAAATCTCAAAGGTTTTATGGGGTGCAGATATATTTGTAATTACTGTTACACCAGCTATGAGAATGCAAACACAGACCATTGTGAAGGTTATTGTCCAATGTGTCGAACATATAAATGTATGCAAGAAATTAGCAATCCTGTAAGCTGTGCAGGCTGTCAAAGAATCTGTCGTAATTCCTCATGTTTCAGCAGACACAGGGAACCGCGCATCAGAAATAGTGCTGACAGACCTATGAGTGACTGTGAGTTGGTAAAACTGTGTAAAGTATGCAAACGGATATACGTTATTCCAATCAGTAAACCGAATAAACCACACGTGTGTATTGTAAAATGCAGTATTTGCGGTGAAAATGTACCTCCCAGCCTAGACATTACATGCGATGATCATAAGTGTTACATTCAGCCTTGCAGTGCAATTAATCAGCTTGATGATAAACTGATTTTTTATGATTTCGAATGCCTCGTCAATGAGAGCGGCATGCATACCCCCTTTCTGGTCTGTGCTAAAACATTGAAAGGTGATAAATGGCATGCTTATGGACTGAATTGCACCCTAAAATTTCTCCTGCATTTCAGGAGGCCGATGTACAGAGGCTTCACCTTAATAGCGCACAATGCGCGTGGGTACGATGGCTACCTGATCCTTACAGCAATGCTGCAGTTACGGAATTTAACCTCATCTCATCATGCTAGGAAGTAAAGTTCTCTGTTTAACCGACCCTGATTACAGGTTAAAATACATTGATAGCCTGTCCTTCATGTGCATAAAGCTTAGCGCCATGCTGAAAGCGTTAGGCTTTACCGATCAAAGCAAGGGTTTTTTTCCCCACCTATTTTCCTCTGAACAACGTCTCCAGTTTGTGGGGCCTTTTCCTCCTCCATCCTGCTATGCTGTAGAACGCATGAGTGTTCAAGAACAACAAGTGTTTAGCAGCTGGTACAGAGAAGCGAGCAAAGAGGTCTTTGACTTTAAGAAAGAAGCTATTCGTTATTGTAAAAATGACGTTGAAATTCTTTCTCAAGGATGCTTAAAATTCAGAGACGAGTTCTTTAAGGAGACAAGTGTGGATCCGTTTAAAAGTATCACAATAACATCAGCCTGCATGAAAGTTTTTGTAACCAATTTCCTTCCTCCTCAAACCTTAGCCATTCCATCACCTCTGGACTACAGACGTAGCAGTAAGACGTTCTCCAGCACATCCACTCAATGGCTCGGCTGGATTGCAGAGCCATATTTATGAGCATGCATTAAATAGGGGTGAAAAGAAAATCGGGCCATATTCAGTGGATGGGTATGCAGAGATTAACGGTGTCAAAGTTGCGTTTGAATTTTACGGCTGTTTTTTCCACGGCTGTAAAAAGTGTTACATGCCTCATGACAAGTGTCCGTTGAGAGGGGTCGCATTTGAACAGTTTTACGCAGCCACTGTTGAGAGAAGCAAGGTGTTACAAACTGTGTACGGCCTTCGTCTCGAAGTCATATGGGAGCATGAGTGGATTGAAATGAAAAAATCAGACCCAGGGGTGATCAACTTTCTTGAGAAAGTTAATGCACCCGAACCACTATCACCCCGGGATGCTCTGTATGGTGGACGCACCTGTCCTATGAGGTTGAGGTACACAGCGGAACCGGATGAAACTGTACACTATGTGGATTACACATCTCTGTACCCTTATGTAAACGCCAACTGCGTTTTTCCCCTCGGACACCCCACCATCATTTACAAAGATTTTGATGACCCCAGCAGCTACTTCGGGATAATCAAAGCTGTGGTCTACCCACCACGTAACCTGTTGTTCCCTGTTTTACCTTACAGAACATCCCAAGGTAAACTTGTGTTCACTCTCTGCCGCACATGCACTGAAATAAATAACCAGTCAGGTCCCTGCATGCATAATGATGAGGACAGAGCTCTGACGGGTGTATGGGTGAGTGTAGAGCTCTATAAAGCGTTACAGTGTGGTTATCATCTTGCTAAAATCACAGAGGTGTGGCATTTTGAAAATAGCAGCGACACAATCTTTAAAGGGTATATCAACACCTTCCTGAAAGGTAAGCAGGAGGCTTCAGGCTATCCGTCTGAAGCAGTGGATCAGGAGAGTAAGTCAAAACAAAAAAACAATTTTTTTTTATCTTACTCCGATTCTGTGCGGTAAAACCTCCAGATTTCGCTTCTTGTTGGACTGAAACGGTGCCTCTCTGCTGAAAGCTGTCTTGATCTCTGAAAAGCGACCTTCTGGTGGGTGGATTCAGTGTGGCATCTTTGGATGTATCTGTAAACAGGTTTATATGATATTTTATTGAACTATGCTTAAAATACATATATATTGTTGTTTTCATTTTATTTTATTTTTTTTCTACCCTGCTGCTCGACAGCTGTGTCTTCCACAGAGCTCTCTGTCGAATCTGTAAACAGTTTTTTTCTGAGGTTTAAAACAAAGTCTCTAATAACACATAAATAAAATACATTCTCTCTCAAAGAAAAACAGATAGTTCTTAGGACTTACTTTCTGGAGGTGCCGGTAACTTATCCGGTGTGTCTTCAGGGGAAATGATGATAATTGCCGGAGGAGTATTCAAAGAATCAGTTTTAATTTCTGTGTTAGAAGAAAATTCAGATGTTGTTGGGGGTTTTTCTTCTTTGGAAATAATTCGCCTTCTCAATTTTGACTGTCGATTCCAGCCGCTGAATCCTCCAACTTGATCATTCGGGTTTACCTCTCTCATCAAATCTATAAATTGAAACATTGTCAAGGGTTAACTATAATATATATATATATATATTTTATTGCATTTAACATTTACTTACCATATTCTGATTGTGTCAAGATGAAATCATCAAGGTCATCAGCGGTGGGTTCTATGACAAAGAAACAAATATATATATATATAAACAATATATATAAACAATATTAGAGAACATGTACAGGTAACTAAAATTATCATATTTCCTAAAATGGAGTCTCTCATGATTCAAAACAAACACATCATTGCTAGAGTCAATTTGTAACTTGGAAACAGTATACTGAGGGATTGTAAAGTTTTTTTTTAGTTTTTTTTTTTCTGTTAATCTCATATTCGTCTTACCTCTTTCATCTGCTTTCCTGTCTGTTGACGCAGAAGCTGAAGGTTTTCTCGTTCCATCAATGTAGGGAAGCACAATCTTTTATTTACTTTTTTTAGGTCTTTTCTATTTTGAACTGATTTAGACTGGCTCATATATTCAACAAATAGGTCCTGCTGTAAAGCAAAATGAACTTACAGTTCTGTCAGGTTACATAGTTCATTTATTAGGATTTCATGTGATAGGTCAACATTAAGTTGATTATACCTTTAAAATATAAAAGGATGCATGTCTTTTTGTTTTTAGATGTATTAACGCCTGAAAAACATACAGATTATTAATAACACCCTTAAACACACCCCTGTGTGTTTTAATTGACTCATTTAAGGTATCGCCCCTAATGACGACAAGCAATCAGCATCCACGGTTACGCCCCTTGGACACACCCCCCTGCTTGACCACGTGACCTCCCGCCCACATGGCCCTCACATGGCACCAACCGGAAGTCCCGCCCTCACCGGAAGTCCCGCCCACCTGTCAAAACGTTTGACGAAAGGGTGTACTTAAATTCTCTTGTATTGTCACACAGTTCTAAACACCCACCCCCACCAAACACCCCACTTCCCCACCCCTTCATACACAAGCACACTGCTTCATACATTTTTCTAAATAAATAAAGGCAACAATGCATTTTGTTGCAAGTTTCAAGTTTCAGTTGTACAAAAGTTTTGTAAGAACATGAACAATGCTTAGGTGAAGCTAAAATTCATTTATTCTAGAAGTCTAGAATTGTACTGCTCAAGGTGGCTGCAGGTTGGAGTAGCTCTGTTACTTTTGATTCTGATTTATTCTTTTTAGGGAACTCTTCCTCTTGTGGTGGATACAGTAGATTTTTTTTTTTTTTTTTTGGACAACTGTCCTCTCCGGTATCAGATGCTGTGCAGCTTGGAGGATTTTTCCTAATACTTTCTATTTTTGGAGATTTGTTATGATGCGTTGCCATGGCAACGGGGTTGTTTCTTACAACTGGGAGCAGCTGATTAATATCTCAAAAGCTCAAATAATACTTCAACTACAACCCCAAATCCCTGATGAGTTGAAAAGGAGACGCCGTGGATGCAGAGCAGGAGCTAAGAGAAGAGAGAGAAGGAGGAAGTTCAAACCATCTCTTCCGTCGATTATGATGGGCAATGTGAGATCGTTGGGAAACAAGTTGGATGAACTCCAAGCCCTACAAAGGAGGACCCAGCCAGAGTACCGGGCATGCAGTATCATGTGTTTTACTGAGACATGGCTGCAGGATCATATCCCTGACTCCAGCGTGTCTCTGCCGGGCTTTTTAACCATATGAGCAGACAGAGATTTAAAGAGGAGCGGCAAATGTAAAGGAGGTGGACTGGCAGTACTTGTGAACAACAGATGGTGTAATCCAGGACATGTAACTGTAAAGTGTCGTCTCTGCAGTCCAGATATTGAACTGTTGGCAGTAAGTTTTCGTCCATATTATTTACCCAGAGAGTTCACCAGTGTTATTTTGGCAACAGTATACGTTCCACCTTCCACTGTTGCCGACACTGCATGTGATGCCATCAGCTCAGTTGTTGCTAAGCTACAGACACAGAATTATTGAGGAGTTTACAGAAGCAACTTAAAGTCAAGATAAGAGACAGCAAGGAGGTGTACAAGAAGAAGCTGGAGAGCAAGCTCCAGCAAAACAATATCAGAGATGTGTGGTCAGGGATGAAGAAGATCACAGGCTTCAAGCAGAAGGATGATCGGACCGATGGAGGTCTGGACAGAGCCAATGAACTGAGCACATTCTTCAATAGGTTCAGTTCAGAAACAAGCTTCGCATCCTCCTCTCCTGCTCACAGCCAAACAGACATCCCACCCTCCTTTGACACACAGGACCCACAGCTGTCCCGTAACACCTCAAATGTTTTATCTTCCACCTCAGCCCTAGACCCTGCTGCTTCTACATGTTTGCCTTCAACCGGTACCAAAGAAAACTCACCCATCAGTCCTCAATGACTATAGACCTGTTGCCCTGACATCCCACACCATGAAGGTCCTAGAAATACTCCTGTTGGCCCTCCTGAGTAAGCAAACAATAAACTATCAGGATCTCCTTCAGTTTGCTTATTACTGTGAAGTTGGAGTTGAAGATGCCATCATACATCTGCTTCAACAAACCCACTGTCATCTGGACAAAGCCAGCAGCTCTGTGAGGATCATGTTCTTTTATTTCTCCAGTGAATTTAACACAATTCAACCCGATTTGCTTTGACAGAAACTCCAGAAGACTCAGGTAGAGGCCACAACAATCTCCTGGATCAAAGACTACCTGACAAACAGACCACAGTTTGTGAGACTGAAGGATTGTGAGTCTAACCAGGTAGTCAGCAGCACAGGAGCACCACAGGGGACTGTACTCTCACCATTCCTCTTCACTCTTTACACCTCAGACCTCCAGTACAAGACAGACTCCTGTCATCTGCAGAAATACTCGGGTGATTCTGCAGTTGTTGGGTGGATCAGAGATGGACAAGAAGATGAGTACAGGGAGCTGGTGGACCACTTTGTGGCAAGATGTAGAATGAAATCACCTCATCTTGAACGTGACTAAAACAAAGGATATGATTGTAGATTTTAAGAGAAATAGAAATAGATAAAACATTATTTCCATCATGGGAGAAGAAGTGGAGGTGGTGGAGGAGTATAAATATCTCAGTGTTCACCTGGACAACAGACTGGAGTGGAGATGCAACTGTGAAGCCATCTACAAGAAGGGACAGAGCAGACTATACTTCTTGAGGAAGCTTAGGTCCTTTGGTGTTTCCAGCAAGATGCTGCATATCTTCTATAACTCTGTTGTGGAGAGTGTGATCTCTTCTGCCATCATCTGCTGGGGAAGCAGCATCAGAGCAAGGGAGTTAAAAAAGCTCAACAAGCTGATAAAAAAGGCTGCCTCTGTTCTGGAACCTCTGGAGATCATTGTGGAAAGACGGATTCTTCATAAAACGAAGAATATTATGGAGAACCCTGAGCATCCTCTTCATGAGACTGTCCTACAACAACAGAGTGTCTTCAGTCAGAGGCTTCTTCAGATGTGCTGTAAGACAGACGCTACAGGAGGTCCTTCCTGCCCACAGCCATCAGCATCTACAACGACTCTTTGAAGAAACCTTCATAATGAGCTACAACATTTAATTTCCCTTTGGGATTAATAAAGTATTTTTGAATTAAAACTGTGGCACTTGAGAAGCTCTTGATAAAACATATTTACAAACAAAGAAGGTTCATCTTAAATGCAAAGTGTATACATTTTTGTACAGTTTTGGCTTAATTAATGCTCTGAGAAAGCTTTTATTTCAGCAAAAGCCATGTTTTAGAGTCTGTATCCTCCAGTTAATGATTATTCAATTACTAAATTAGTTGACAATTATTTATATAGCTAAGGTCAGTCATAATGCAACTCCAAAGGATCACAATTCAAAAATAGTTACAATAGAAGGTAACTGTGACATGAGTCATATTTTTATTTAGATGTTTTATTTGGAAAATTGTCGTGTTAAAGTCTGGCATTAAAAGGCAGGTATCTTATTTTATAGACGTTGTATTTGACAAAGGATGGTGAATATGAAGCTGCCAGGGAAGAAAAGAGCGGGACTACAGAGAAGCTGAATGTGCTGAGGTTTGTATGCCCTGGGGGTTGGGGGACTCCCAAAAAGCAGGAAGTAAAAGAGGAATATTCAAAAAGAAAAGCACTGTGAAATATTACATTTGCATCTGCTTACAATGTGAATGCAACAGATTTCTTGTAACATCTTGGCTTTCATCCTTATTGGGGAACTTAGCACCTGATTGTGTATAAATTTTCAGTAGCTCTCTCCATCTCTGGATAATTTGAACAGGCAAACCATGAAAGCATAAAAGGTTCTAAAGATTAAACAAAAGAAAATACTTGTCTCAGCAGTGAGAATATATTCCATCACGATCTCTGACTTGTCCAATTGCAAGATGTATTGCTTTAGTGCTCAGTGGTGAGGGAAGGTGGTTTATGATGTTCAACAAAACGTCCTGGAGTGGGTGTATGTGCGTGTGTGTTTGTATGTGTGTAGAGTTGGGTCCTTTTAAATTAAGTCCACAAAAAGAAGAAAATACCAAAAAAGAAAAGAGAGTGTATAACAAAGCCACTCTTTAAGCCACTCTTAAATCCACACCTGCCTCCATCTAATAGAATTGAGAGTGAGTATGTGTGTTTTCAACTGGAGACGCTCTTCAACACACATTTACACAATCTTCAGGAATTAACTTCCCAATCAGTTTGATGTAACCAGCTTCTGTTTAAGGTAGCACATTCACCTTAGACACCTTCATGTGTCTCTCAGATGGCTTTCAGTGGATCTATAGTTATAGTAGTGATCCAACGTTCATAAAGACAGTACTCAATCTCAAACTGGCTATGACATGCAACGGTGATACACTTGGACTAGCTGTAACACTTCTGAAAATGAGAGTCCTGAACTATTTATTAAACCCAGGGACATATGCAAAATTCAGTTTTTTAGCCTTTAAATAAATGCCTCAGTAGCATTTAAAGAGACCGCACCAAAACAATTTGCTCTCAGATGTACCTCAGAACAGGGATAAAAGAGGAGCCTGTGGTGCTACAATTACAAAGAAGTCAGACCAAAGCATTGCAGTTCCACTTTATATAGAACAAAACCTAATGATTTAAGTGTAAAAAAGAAGGATTTAAAAGCATATGTCCCCTTTAAACCCCAAAAGAATAGTTTATCATCACAGTCAGAGGCATGATCTTGGGAAAAGAAGGAAAAAGTAACACTCCTGCCACCTGCTGGGTTGCTGAGGTTATTACCATTAGGTGTGATTATGCAGTTAGTGTTCATCATAATGTAAATATTGCTACATATAACCCCTATAAGTGTGTCAAAAGTCTCTATAATCCTATTATAATTTAATAAGATATTTTGTTCACCTGAAAGAGAAGATGCATTATTGAGGACATAAAACATGTTTTTGTAGCATTTTTTATTATTATTTTGTATTCACAAGGGTTTGCTGGGGAATTAGTTGCACTTTTTTCCAAAACACCATTGTGTTTTATGAATTAAAACCATTGCACTTCAGTAATTTTTTTCTCATTGATGCACTGAAACACAAAGTAGTGTATTATATACTACATACTATACTATAACGGGCATTGCCTGAATAACGAGGTTTCCTATAAAAACAGAAAAAAACTTTTGCATGCTTTTCTTTTCAGTATTTCTATAAAGGTGTACAGGTTTCTGTAAAAAATAAAAATCAATCAGTTGCACCTCATCCAAAAATCTGCTGCCCGGTTCCTGACCTACACCAACACAATCACATTTCACCGTCCTTAAATCACTGCAATGAAACTCTGTTTGAGAAATTATAGAATTTAATTTTGTTGATAAGGCATGAATTGCCTTGGGCCTAAATACATTTCAGAGTTCTTCCCTTTACCAGAACTAAACAAGGAGATGCAGCATTTAGGTTATATGCTCTGGAACCAACTGACTGGAAGCCTCAGTGGTGGTTGGCTCCTTTAAATCAGGAGTAAAAATATGAATGTCCACTGCATCTTTACCATAAAGATTAAAGATTGCTTAAACATTTCTATCATGTCTAAGCATTTTTATTTGCTGAAGTGTTTCGTCATTTTAACATTTCTTTCTTTTATTTTTCAATTTAATTCAGTTTATTTGTAAACTGCATCACAACAAAGGTGGGGTCAAAAGGCACGTTATATAAGAAACCCCACACAATTATTTACAGAAATACACCATTAATTCAGTCAAATCATACAGACAGATTCAAAGTGAATTACATACATTTCAAATTGATCCTAGCTAATCAACAGTGGTTTTCTAAGCAAACCTAGCTGATGGCATTAAGTCAGTGACTTGCAGCAATCCCTCATACTGAGAATGCATGCGGCAGAAAGGAGAACTGTTCTTTAACAAGAAGAAACCTCCAGCAGATCCTGGCATCCTTCGCAACTCAGCGCAACTCGGCCTGTGCAGAGATCGCGGGAGCCTGGCATCGCCGGCTGCACGCCACCAATGAGGCCGCTGTTCAATTCCAAATGTCACCACTAAGGGGGACTGTGAGCGACATGTCATATGATCTTCGGTCATGCAGAGTTCTGGTCTGGCGAGAAACATTCAAAATTTGCAGTAAATCGGACCTTCCAGATGGAAGCTGCACTCACTTGTTTATTTGTGGGCGGGGCTAAAACAACGCCATGAATTGCCTATGCCAACATGTTCAGCATTGATCCCTGATGATGTATACTACATTTCAAGTGGATCCGATGATGTATGAGGGAGATAGAGCACTTGAAATATCCTAGGGGCTGCTGTTAATCCATATTTCAATGTAATCCAATAGTGGTGTTTAGGGGCTGACAAAGATCAACCATATTCATTTCGGAGTAAATCGACCTTCCTGATGGAAGCTATACTCATTTGTTTCTTAGTGGGCGGGGCTAAACTGATGTCATCAATTGACTGTGTCAAAATGTCCATCATTAACTCATGATCATGTATACTACATTTCAAGTGGATCGGATGATGTATAAGAAAGATATAGCCCTTGAAATGTCCTAGGGGGCGCTGTTGATCCAAATTTCAATGTAATCCAATAGAGGTGTTTGGGGGCTGACAAAGATCAACAATATTTATTTTGGAGTGAATTGGACCATACATGTGTAATTTAGAGGCAAACATATGGCCATGGCGTGACATCAGAATTCGCCACGCCGCCACAGCCACACCCTCCAGCCAAACCAGTCAGTATTGGTGACTGTCTTAGACCATCATGTTATCTGTTACTTGGAACAGTTTAACATTGATTAGGTGAAGAACATCAAAAATGTACTCTCTAAAGGAAAACATGACACTTCCTGTTCTCAGGGGGCGGGGCTTTGATGATGTCAGCATCTGATCAGTGAATATTGTTCAAGGCCAGAGGCAGATCAATCTCAGAAGGTTTCAGGTCTCTATACCTTTCCTTGTAGAAGCTATATCAATTTCATCTTTTATGGTGAGAAGTCATATTTTGAGGCGTGGCCACGCCCACATGCTTTAATATATCAAAAAGCTTTTGATAACTTTTGATCCCCAATCCCTTAAGAGTACACTGAGTGATTTTCATGTCTTTACGTCAAAAGCTGTAGGAGGAGTTCGCTCAGATATGCGGGCTAGAAAGGGAAAATTCGGGGACAAAATAACAAATTCAATCCAAAATGGACGACTTCCTGTGGGTTTGGACCAATGCTCTAAGAGACTTTTTTGTAGGTCCTGACAAGTTACATATG
Source organism: Girardinichthys multiradiatus (assembly GCF_021462225.1). Classification (NCBI taxonomy): domain Eukaryota; kingdom Metazoa; phylum Chordata; class Actinopteri; order Cyprinodontiformes; family Goodeidae; genus Girardinichthys; species Girardinichthys multiradiatus. The sequence goes on from NC_061800.1 coordinate 12,021,541, forward strand.
TGTATCAAATTTCATAATCCTCAGTCAAAGCATGACTTGGGGGTGATTTGTTTACATATTCTAGGGGGCGCTGTGGACGAATTCGACCACGCCCACCAAATATGTCATCAGATCTCTCTTGGGGACTGGACTAGGATTCATCACATGAAATTTGGTGCAGATCAGATGATGTATGTGGAAGTTAAAGCGAAACGTATGGCCGTGGCGTGACATCAGACTTCGCAACACTGCCACGGCTACACCTGTCAGTACTGTAGACCAAGTTAGACCATCGTGTTATCTGTCATTGGAGGCAGTTTCAAGTTGATTAGGTGAAGGAGATCAAATATGGGCCACACTAAGTGAAACATTACACTTCTTGTTCTCAGGGGGCGGGGCTTCAATGATGTCAGCAGTTGACCATTGAATATTGTTCCAGTCATCATATGGATAAATCCCAGAAGGTTCATGTCTCTGTGACTTTCCTTGTAGAAACTATAACAGTTTCATTTTTCATGGCGAGAAGTCATATTTTGAGGCGTCAAAAAGCTTTTGATAACTTTTGATCCCCAGTGCCTTAAGAGTATACTGAGTGATTTTCAAGTCTCTAAGTCAAAAGCTGTAGGAGGAATTCGCTCAGATATGGAGGCTAGAAAGGGCAAATCTGGGGTCAAAATGGCAACTTTAATCCAAAATAACCCACTTCCTGTTGGGTTTGGACCAACGCTCCAAGTTGTAGGTCTTGACAAGTGAAATATGTGTACCAAATTTCATAATCCTCGGTCAAAGCATGGCTTGGGGCTGATTTTTTATAATTTTCTAGGGGGCGCTGTGGACAAATTAGAGAATTCCCACCAAATATCTGATCAGATCTCTGTTGGGGACTGGACAAGAATCAATCACATTGAATTTGGTGCAGATCAGATGATGTATGTGGAAATTAAAGCCGAACGTATGGCCATGGCGTGACGTCCAACTTCGCCGCGCCACCATGGCCACGCCCTTTTATGAAAAGCCACTGTGCTTCAAATGAAGTTTGACCCACTAGTTATCTGTCTTCTGACACAGTTTCAAGTTGAATGGGTCAAGATGGTCAGAGAGGCACGTTTGTAAGTGAAAAAAGTGACTTCCTGTTCTCAGGGGGCGTGGCTTTGATGATGTCATAATTTGACCCCATAGGATATTTGGTGACCTGAGAGGGTTCAATAATACCAGGTTTGGTGTATTTCAGCCAATTTATGTGAAAGTTATTGCTGTTCGAAATTTGCGGCGAGAAGTCTAAATTTGAGGCCTGGTCTCGCCCCTGCAACATGCTCAAAAACTCAACATTTTGATAACTTTTAATCCCCAATGCCTTAACTACATACTGACCAAATATGAAACCGGTAGCTCAAAATTCCTAGGAGGAGTTTGTTAAAGTTCGACATGTATGAAAAGTGAAAAATGTCCAAAAATGACCCTTTGACCCAAAATGGCCGACTTCCTGTTGGTTTTACGGCATACCCCCAAGAGACTTTTTTTCATGATTTGGGGAGATCTAGCTATGTACCAAATTTCAACTCTCTAGGACTTACCATTTGGCCTATCTCACTTTAAGGGGCGCTGTAGAGCCGTTTGGTCACGCCCATTTTCAATTCCATTAAAAACCTTAAATTTCACTAGGGAGACAATTTTGGGTAAAGTTTGGTGAGTTTTTGAATATGTTAAAGCCGTAAAAAAGGCAATTCATTTGTCGCCTGAACAAGAAATAAATAAACGGAGCAATTACAATAGGCCCTTGCAGGCCTACCTGCTTGGGCCTAATTAAAAATAAAAAATAGTTCACAAGTCTCAAATCGCGAGTTGTGTCTAAAATTTATTGAGTGCCTAAAGTCTGTTTGAGTCTGAAGTCACTGTATGTGCGAGTCCAAAGTTCGAGTCCCCATTTATGCTATAGATAAGCATAGCTGAGTTTCATCATATATCTCTACATATCTCCACATATATCTACACTATACTATAAATACAAGTACATATTAGTACATATATATATATATATATATTTATATATATATATATATATATATATATTAATATCAAATAATATACTCTCATATTCATAATCATTGCAAAAAAAACAAAAAAATACAAATAATGCTTGTATCAAGGGGCTGCATGGTGGTGCAGTTGGTAGCACTGTTGCCTTGCAGCAAGAAGGTCCTGGGTTCAATTCCCAGCCAGGGGTCTTTCTACATGGAGTTTGCATGGCTTCCTCCCACAGTCCAAAGAAATGCCTGTTAGGTTAATTGGTTTCTCTAAATTGCCCTTAGGTGTATGAGTGTGTGCATGGTTGTCTGTGTGTTTCCCTGCGACTCGCTGGTGACCTGTCCAGGGCATACCCTGCCTCTTGCCCATAGACTGGTGGAGATAGGCACCAGCTTCCCCATGACCCACTATGGAATAAGCAGTAGAAAATGACTGACTGATTTAATGTGACAATGAAATTGTGAAATAATTGAATTCATATTAAATTCTTAGCTCATTATAATAAAATAAATTTCATTTTCCATTAATATAAAATAATTTTCATATAAAATGTTTACCTAATTATTGTTGAGGCTATTATTATGCAATTCAAGCTGTTTTTTTTATTTTAAAATGTCATTTTTTTTAAAGGTCAGCTTTTATAGGGGGAAGCCAGAGTACCTGGAGAGAACCCACACATGCACAGGGAGGACATGCAAATTCCAATGCAGCCACCAGATATTTTACAGATTCTGACTGACTTTCTTTGAAAATAAAGCTAACTTAGACTGAATTGTTTACTGTTACCTAAGTTTTTGTTAAATGTGGTGAATAGGATTATAATTCAAGGTAACTGGTTGGCCAATCAGTCTCATTGGGGGTTAAACGTGTTTTACTTATTCACAATAGAAAAGACCTAAAAAAATCTCTGCATATCTCCACATATATCTACCCTATACTATAAATACAAGTACATATAAGTACATATACATATATATATATATACATATATATATATATATATTAAAATTAAATAATATACTCTCATATTCATAATCATTACAAAAAAAAAAAATACAATTAATGCTTGTATTAAGGGGCTGCATGGTGGTGCACTTGGTAGCACTGTTGCCTTGCACCAAGAAGGTCCTGGGTTCAATTCCCAGCCAGGGGTTGCTCTTTCTGCATGGAGTTTGCATGGCTTCCACCCACAGTCCAATGAAATACCTGTTAGGTTAATTGGTCTCTCTAAATTGCCCTTAGGTGTATGAGTGTGTTCATGGTTGTCTGTGTGTTTCCCTGTGACGGGCTGGTGACTTGTCCAGGTCATACCCTGCCTCTTGCCCATAGACTGGTGGAGATAGGCACCAGCTTCCTCATGACCCACTATGGAATAAGCAGTAGAAAATGACTGACTGATTTAATGTGACAATGAAATTGTGAAATAATTGAATGCTTATTAAATTCTTAGCTCATTATTATGAAATAAATTTCATTTTCCATTATTATAAAATGTTTACCTAATTATTGTTGAGGCTATTATTATGCAATTCAAGCTGTTTTTTTTTATTTTAAAATGTCATTTTTTTTAAAGGTCAGCTTTTATAGGGGGAAGCCAGAGTACCTGGAGAGAACCCACACATGCACAGGGAGGACATGCAAATTCCAATGCAGCCACCAGATATTTTACAGATTCTGACTGACTTTCTTTGAAAATAAAGCTAACTTAGACTGAATTGTTTACTGTTACCTAAGTTTTTGTTAAATGTGGTGAATAGGATTATAATTCATGGTAACTGGTTGGCCAATCAGTCTCATTGGGGGTTAAACGTGTTTTACTTATGTTATACTATTCATCTTTTTTCTATCAAGCAACCTAATTGGTTCCCTGTTTTGTTTGATTTTAGAAATATGTTTACGTTTTATAATGTGTGCGAAAACCACAATTTATACTTCACACATATATAGACTCAGTTTTGTTGTGATGGTGGCAATGGTGCAACCTTATTATTCTTTTTAAAACAAAAGTACCACGGTCTTTTCTTGTGACAGGTATTTCTGGCATGGTGGCCAGGGATACTAGGGTAATGGCTTGTGGGGAAACTAGCTTTACTGGGAGTTGCCATTTGAGGGTATTTTGCCCTCTCACACGCCGTAGATGAGCTGGTAGAGGGCATATGTGTGCTTTTAATAAGCTCTTCAAAGGTTGACTCCATGCTAACAATCAATGTGTCTCTGATGGTTTCTAATTTAATGTGAATAGCATCAGAAATGTTTTTTTCAGAAAAATCAAAGATCCTTATAATGTCATTGGTAATTAATTGTTTTAAGTGAGCCAACCTCTCTACTGGTATAGATGTAATTTCTTTCTGAAGATCCATGCCTATTTGAATGTGCTTCTTTTCAGTATGCTGTGGTTTTTGAGATAAGGATATGGCAGAGATCTCAGGGGAGAGTGTTTTGGTCTTTTGTAATTGACATGCTTCATTTTCACTCTGATCAGATGAATCTAGATGCCGAGCTTGGAGTTTGGATTTTATCGGGTCAGATGTAGTGTAAGTAAATTTTGTACAGAGTAGAGAAGGCATGCAGCAAACTGTCTCACTCATAGACGTACCCACTGGTTGGATCTCCTCTGAATTAAATCCTTCAGTTTCTGACTGACTGATTGCCTCTGTATAGAAAGAACTCTGGTCCAATTTTGTTGTAATTGATACAGTGTCAGGAGCAATACTTTTGCTGCTACCTTCTGATGAGTCCTTCTTCTCGGTCTGTTGGTCTTTTTGACATTGTTTGTGTTTTCCTAAGTCATTAACACCTGATTTCACCCTTTGAATGAATGTTTCAGAGCCTTTCAGAGCCTCTTGTGAATCTTTTGTATAGCTAGGTAACCTAAAGCTAGATGCCTTTCCAATAAGTTCGCCTCCAAGCTCACTGGAATCCAAATTAGAAGATTCTTTTTGCGATTTGGTTTCACTTGTTGACTGCATATTTTTAACGAAATCTGTGACAGTTGACTCCTCTTCAATATTTCCTGTTAAATGGGAAAAATCATCATAGGGCAGATAAGAAGGAGCCTCCTCTGACTTACAATGTTTCTTTTCTGCGTCACTGGTTGAATCGACATGGATAACACCAGGGTCCTCTGATTTGAATGCTTCACCTTCTACCTCGGTGATCGCCTCTATATGGACAGAGGAAAATGTTTCAGTCCCATCTGGCTTACATTCGTCCTCTCCAGCCTCGGCTTCAGCATTTGGTCTCTTTTTAGAAGATTTGTGTTTTCCTAAGCCCTTAAGAGCTGATTTCAGTCTTTGAATGAAGGTTACAGAGCCTGTGAGTTTGGACTCTTGATTGTCACTGGTTTCATATGTATCCGTGATGCTATTGTCTGTGATAAATGTAGATCCTTCTTGTGAATGGTTTGTATAGCTAGGTAACCTAAAGCTAGAAGCCTTTCCAATACGTTCGCCTCCAGGCTCACTGGAATCCAAATGAGAAGATTCTTTTTGCGATTTGGTTTCACTTGTTGACTCCATATTTTTACCGCAATCTGTGACAGTTGACTCCTCTTCAATATTTCCTGTTAAATGGGAAAAACCATCATAGGGCAGATAAGAAGGAGTCTCCTCTGAGTTACATTGTTTCTTTTCTGCCTCACTGGTTGAATTGACATGGATAACACCAGGGTCCTCTGATTTGAATTCTACACCTTCTACCTCGGTGATCGCCTCTATATGGACAGAGGAAAATGTTTCAGTCCCCTCTGGCTTACATTCGTCCTCTCCAGCGTCGGCCTCAGTATTTGGTCTCTTTTTAATAGATTTGTGTTTTCCTAAGCCCTTAAAAGCTGATTTCAGTCTTTGAATGAAGGTTGTGGGGGCATTCGGTTTAGACTTCTGATCTTCACTGTGTCCATCTGTATCAGCGATGTTACAGTTTGTGGTAGATGTAGAGTCTCTTTGTGGCAGTTTCCCAAAAAGTTCACCCCCAGATGCACTGGCATTCAAAGAAGAATAATCCTCTTGGGATTTGGTTTTACTAGCCAGCGCTGTGTTTGCAATGACATCGGTGACAGTGGATTCCACCTCAATACTGTGCAGCAGATCTGTTGAACGTGCTTTAGTGTCCACCGACTTACAGTCCTCTTTCCCAGCCTCAGTGATTGGCTCTACAAGGCCAGAGCAGAGTATTTCACCGGGTTTACATTTATCTTTTACTCCCACAGGTACCAGCGCTACATGGACAGAGTTCAGATCTTTTGAAGCAGTTGATGATGTTGGCAGTGTTGTTGGGAACTTTGACTCCAAAGATGATGTAGATGAGTCTCTTACACTGCTTTTGTTAAAAGCATCATCATCTAAGTCTTTCTCCTCATCCTGTTGCCTCTTTTTAGGAGATTTGCACTTTCCTAAGCCCTTAAAAGCTGATTTCACCCTTTGACAGATGGTTTTGGAGGCTTTTGGTTCAGGCTTCTGATCTTCACTGGGTCTGTCTTTATCAGTGGTATTACTGTCTCTGATAGATATTTTTGGTGACTCATTTGTAATCAAATTGTTAACAATGGATTCCTCTTCAAGAATATCAGTTAATGTGGATGCCAGTTTACTGTTAGATTGATCATATTCTGCCCTTAACGAAGCCCGTCGACTTGCAAAAAAATCTTTCAAATAGGATGTCACTTCTGCATTATAGTGACCAGGTTGAGTTATTCTACAGATCCCATTTACTGTTGTAATCCCAATCCTTTCCTCTTGTCTCCAATTGGAACACAAACACAATAGTTTATCAACATCGTTCGTAACCTGATCAAATCTATCCAAGATTAGTTCCTCAGCCAAGTGTGGTAAAGAGGGAGAAATGGCACCTATTAAAGATGAATCTCCTTTCGTTGACTTCGTTGGAAGTGCTTCATGCTTTCTGAATTCAGGCATCTTCAGAATATCTTTGTGAATTGTAAATGATCTTTAAAATCTTAAAACTATATGTCCAGAAACACTAGTATACTGGACCATTCTGGCCTCAGAATTAAAAGTGTACACGTTTAAGGCTCTGTGATGTCATCTCTGTTCTTAGATCTAGGGTGATGTCATGTGCTTTGAAGTAGTGTGATGTCACTGCTCCAAAGCACATGTAATGTCACACAGTTCTAAACACCCACCCCCACCAAACACCCCACTTCCCCACCCCTTCATACACAAGCACACTGCTTCATAAATTTTTCTAAATAAATAAAGGCAACAATGCATTTTGTTGCAAGTTTCAACTTTCAGTTGTACAAAAGATTTGTAAGAACATGAACAATAGAGAGAATTTAAGTACACCCTTTCATCAAACTTTTTGACAGGTGGGTGGGACTTCCGGTGAGGGCGGGACTTCCGGTTGGTGCCATGTGGGTGCCATGTGGGTGCCATGTGGGCAGGAGGTCACGTGGTCAAGCAGGTTGTGTGTCCAACCATGGATGCTGATTGGTTGTCGTCATTAGGGGCGATACCTTAAATGAGTCAATTAAAACACAGGGGTGTGTTTGTTATAAATAGAACAAGACAAATATGGTATTATCGGAAACTGTTTGGCATCAGCACCAATTAAAAATAGAGGGGGTGTGTTTGTAAGCATCGTTAAACCTTGAATAACCCAATGAAAACAATAGGGCGTGCTTTAGTGTTTACTTTAAATACAGAGATAAAACTCTGCACTTTACATGCAGCATTCGTTGGAAAAGAACACCCGTTCAACAATGCCTAGAGTTAAGAGAGTTTATCGTCAAGCAGAGGAGAAACGCAACGCGTGCCAAGATGATGATGAACAATCAACTGCATCATATATTTCCTCAACTGAGATACCTATCGGAATTCCCGTCATGACATACTCTACCAATAATGAGGATCCAACATCAACTTCAACAACCATGGTTGAAAATCAGACCTCGGGACGGCCAAGAGGTATGTCAGTTCTGTGCGAAACCTCAGTGACCGTCTACCAGTATTCATCCCGTGAATTGAATGCTCCTAAGAAATCAACATACTACATCTGCAGGGTACAAAGACCCCCGTCCGACACTCTGCAGGAAGAATGGTCTTTGGAGCCATATGGCCTGGTTGGCAGCTGGGGTTATATTTTCATGTATGAAATAGGAGAGCTTTGCCTGTATCAATTGGATCAAGATGAGGTATTTAATGGATCACTGGCTCTGTGTACTCTCACCCACAGCGACTGGGCTGTGTTAAGGCTTGCAATCCCGCACCTTAATGATAGCCCTGAAACAGTCTCAAGGCAGGAGAGGGAGGAAGAAGAAGAAGAAAATGAACTGTCTCCTTGACCTGTAAAACGGGCGAGAATGTTTCATATACCATCCGATATTGAAATAGCTGAGAGAGAACCTCTCTTTAGCGCAGTGTGGGGGTCAAAAACCACAGCAAATGGCTGCTGGTCTTTTTGGGCAAGCAGACGCAGGAACAACCGGACGAGTCCCTCAGATCTGTTTGTGTTGGAGGCTTTCAATCAGGACTGCGCCGTATTCAAGACAATGCTGGCTATGCCGTTTGAAGCCTGGGCAGAGAAGATGAGTGAAATTGGACATTGTCTTTCCGACCTTTTCCACAAGTCACGAAAGTTGGATCGATGTCATGTCAGTGAAAAAAACCCTGACGTTTCCTGTTTTACGTTAAGAACGAACTCTCTTCTGAGGACACGCCCCTTCCTATGATATATATACGGGGGAATAACTGCAAGCTCACAGACACTGAGAATCGTATCATGAGAATGAGTGGACCGACACCATACAGGGATCTCTACAACCACTGAGCAGAGATACACTTCTCTCCTGAGCACGATGAAAGCTTCAACATTGGACCATATCATCCGCCTTCCCCTGACCTCTTCTCAACATCCTCATTCTCAGAGAACCACTTCAGTCCTGCATCAGGATACAACATGAAATATCTACCGCTTTCTCCAGACCTCTGCTCACCATCACCGCTATTCATGGCTGAGTCTGTAGACGCGAATGTCCTGCCTGAAGACATGAAGGTGGTCGTGGAGGAGGAGGTAGCCACCGGCTACTCACCCTCTACCGAAGCCCCTACACAAACCCTGGAAACGATGGAGGACCCTCAGCCTTCAGCAGAGGATGAGAGTAACCAGGAGGACGAAATTGACGGTTGGTTCTGTAATGGAAAATTCTTTTAAAGTGCTCTGATATTCCCTTCACCTCTCTCATTTGATTCTGTGTTTTATCACCCACAGGTGACCTTCCATCTACCTCTCACCTCTGATCTCTGTGTTTTATTAGTGTTCTGTTATTTAGAGCAGATGGACTCTAAATTCCAATGCTGGAGAGTTTAATGGTTAAGACCCATCTTTTAGGACGATGTCAGGAAGGGCAGTTAGGTCTGTTCCTAGATAACCTTGTCACCTTTGAACTCAAGAAGGGTTTGGGTCATAAAACACAGACTCTTTGAAGTTGAGATAACACAGTCATGTTCTGGTATAAATACTGTGTGTAAATGTTGATCGGGGCTCTGTTTCACTGACTAACCTCAGTGTCAGGGTCTTCAAACGCTGAATGCCTTTGAATAAAACTTATAAGACAAAGTCCGGATTTTCTCTTGTTATGAATCAACTTCTACCCACTTTGATAAGAAAATTCCACAACAGTTCTCAACCACCCTCATCAATACGGTGAAAACAGTGATACTTCATTTATTCAACATAACCTCTTTGAACTATCTCAGAGAAACCTGCTATGGATGTATAACGAACCACCCGAGCCAGCGCCTGGAGGTATTGGGGGAGGATTATTACCAAATCAACTATCAACGCATCGTACGACGACTCGTAACCCCCAAACTCGTTCCTGCTATTCAGAATCTTCTGGTACTTCGACGCATACAAGCGGATGACTTCAGAGTGAAGACGATTGCCAAGACGGTTTTATATGAACTGAAATCGGTACAAGGCATCCACAGTGCAATAGCGCACGTTTATGATCGCATGGTCGATGAGAAACATCTCAAACAACTTAACTCTGTTTCAGAGTGCTATGGACTGACAAACTGATCTCACATGTTTGATGACTTGTTGTGTCATTTTTTTTTTTTTTTAGTATTCCAGTACTTTAATTAATCTGCATTATATGATTTTTCTTCTTTTTTCTTTTTACTATTAAATACAATTAAAGTAGGAACATAGTAACCTTTCCCAAAAGTGTTGTTTAAAAGCTAGTAGTGTTTGAATTCATCTGCATTAATCTGCATTTTATCTGATTTTGTTTTTTGGTTGTTTTTTTTTTAATATTAAATACAAAAATAAAAAAAATAAGGATAAATTTACCCTCCTGTGTTTTTTCTCATTATTTAACAAGTAATCGGCAGAGTGAGCATAAGGCAGAGATGGCAGGAAGACGGCTGATGAAGAAAGTATATTATAGCCCTTCAAATCTGGGAAGTTTTGGGGGTGTAGATAGGCTGAGGAGGGTTATGCAAGATGAAACGGGAAAGAAGGTTGCGGTTGAAAAAGTTAAAGATTTTTTATCAGGAGAAGATACCTATACTCTACATAAACCTGCAAGAATAAAGTTCTCGAGAAACAGAGTTTTTGTCACCAGACCATTGAGGCAGTTCCAGGCTGACATGCAAGCTCTGGCCATGGAAAATGATGGTTATAATTATTTATTAACAGTCATTGACATCTTTTCAAAAAGGGCGTATGTATGAGTTTTGAAGAGGAAAACAGCCGCTGAGGTGGTAAAGGCATTTGAATCAGTTTTTACAGAAAGTCAGATCCCTAAAAAACTTCAGACTGATGCCGGTAAAGAATTTTTAAATAGGTAATTTAAGGTTTTAATGGAGAAACACGGTATTGAACATTTTGCCACAGCGAGTGAAGCAAAAGCTTCAGTGGTCGAGAGATTTAACCGCACATTAAAAACAAGGATGTGGAGATATTTTACAGCTAACAATACCCGGCGGTACGTCGATGTACTGCAAAACCTAGCTAGAAGCTACAACCTATCCTACCACTCCAGCATTAAAATGAGCCCTTTGGAAGTGACCCCAGAAAATGCCTTTCAAGTGTTTCAGAATCTGTATGATGTCAAGTCCAACAGATATTGCAAGGACTCAGTGACAACGTTTAAACAAGGGGATCTTGTCAGAATATCCAAGGTCCGTGGAGTGTTTGACAAAAAATACGAACAGAGTTTTACGGATGAAGTGTTTACAGTGTATGAGCGGATACCCCGATCTCCTCCTGTATACAAACTCAAAGATTTGGATGGAGAACTTATTGAGGGTTCCTTTTACGCTGAGGAACTTCAAAAAGTAAAAATATTTAACGACAAGATGTATCAAGTGGAAAAAATATTAAAACGACGTACGGTCAAGGGAGTCAAACAGGTTTTTGTAAGCTGGAAAAACTGGCCTGAGAAATTCAACAGTTGGATCAAGTTTGATGAACTTCGAAACGTATAAAAAGGTTTGCACTAAACCTCACAGTTGACACAGCATCATGAACCGTCAGGTAGAGGATGATGGCTTTTACGTTACTCTTCCATCTAATGCTAGCATGGAAGTGTTTTAAAATAATACCAGTTCAAGTTTCCGTGTAAATTTAGCTCAACATATTGATTTAGAAGGCCAATGGATGGTTGCATTAGCAGAGATTTCATACCCTCATACATGGCATAATTTACCGGATTATGATGCCTACTTTGAATGGAGGAAGGTTGGTGATGTGGAGATCAATACGCAAAGGATCAGAAGTGGCTACTATAACAGCGTTATTCAACTCGAGACAGAGATGAAAATGTTTTTCAAAAAATTTAAATCGGGTTTACGCATTAAATTCAGCAAAGTTCAAAAGAGATTTGCATTTCAAGCAAACAGTCCGTATGAAATACGCTTCTTCAGTACTCTAGCTTATATGATGGGCGTGAAACCAGGGGAATGGATTCATGTTTCTGAACCAAAACTGGCTCCTTTTCCGGCAGATATAAAGGCTGGTTTCTATCACCTATACTGTTACAGCGACGTGGTCAGCCCACAAATAGTAGGCGACACTTTTGCACCTTTACTGCGGACCATCAAAGTACAAGGCAAATTCAGCGATATGATTACTCAGACGTTTAACCCCGCCCACTACCTTCCAGTCTCCAGAAGACATATTGAAAATATCAATATAGAAATTAAATCGGACCAAAACGTTCCTGTAAATTTCGTCTATGGAAAGACCGTCATAAGACTACACTTCAGACCTGTGATATCACAACGTAGCCTGAGATAAATTTTATTCGTATAAACTATTCCAGAGATATGTATATAACCTCTAAGACTGAAGCAGGCAAGAGAGAACATGGCACAGCTAAGTCTGAGACGTGATCCAAATCGCTTTGTAAATTACTATGTAAGTCAATTAGGTGGTAATCTGCCAGGGTTTTATGGGGTTCCGGTCATGTACGGACACGGAATTGGATCATTATTTTCAAAATTATTCCGCTTCGTATCCCCTCTGGTTAAAAAAGGATTTGCAAACCCCATCTTAAAACGGCTGCATCAAATATCGCTTCGGATGTCATCGGTAGAGCCGTGAGTAAAATGAGTGGTTCTACACACACCGACGGTCAAGAAGGTTCAGGAATTATGGTTTTATCCAAAAGACCCAGAACAAGACCCCCTGGTGATCGTTTAAGGACGGTTAAAAAACAACGACAAACGCGAAAAAGGAGATCAGTCGGAGCAGACAAACGAAGAGGAAGGAAGTCATCCGCAAGTTTTGATATATTTAAATAATGGCTCTTTTACATAACAAATCATCAGAGTGCACGCTGGCAGAGTTGGACTTATTTTCTGCCCCGATGACGCAGCTATCGATCGAAGATAAAATTTACACCGAGATCCAGCCTTTATCAGCAATCACTGATGGAGGCCCGATCAAGTTTTTCATTCCGGGAGACGGAGAAAAGTATCTGGATCTCAACGATACGCTGTTGCATCTCAGAGTGAAAATTACTAACGAGGATGGAACAAACCTGCCGGATGATACACATGTAGGGCTCATCAACTACCCGTTAAACACCATCTTCAGTCAGTGTGACGTCACTCTCGGAGATCGAATGATTTCACAATCCAGCGCTACACATCCATATAGAGCCATGATTGAGACATTGTTAAACTTTTCTGAGGATTCTTTAAAAACCCAGTTTAGCTCTGGTCTTTTTTATAAAGACACTGCAGGTGCTCTGAACTCTATTGTTACAACTAACGGCCCTAACCAAGGTCTTAACAGCAGAGCAGGCTTTACGGCAAATTCCAGGGAGGTACATCTCCTAGGCCCCCTGCATGCAGACATATTTTTCTGTGAGAGACTTCTTTTAAACTATGTTGACCTCAATATTAAACTTACAAGAGCCAACGATGCCTTTTGTCTCATGGCAGCAAGAGACTCCACTTACAAACTCAGGATATTAGGAGCATCTCTTTTCATCAAAAAGGTTACCGTCTCTGCAGCTGTACGACTGGGGCACGCTTCAGCTTTAATGAAGGCAAATGCTCTGTATCCACTTTCACGTGTGAATGTAAAAACATATTACATCCCTGAAAATTCAAGGGTATGCAACCAAGAGAATCTTTTTTTAGGCGTCTTTCCCAAGTATGTGGTGATTGCGTTACTGGATCATGATGCTTTTACAGGAACACGCAATCTCAATCCGTTTGACTTTAATCATTTTGATATGGAATATTTAGCTTTGTGTAAGGATGGCAGACAAATTCCTGCTAAAGCCTTCCAGCCCAATTTTAACCAAGGTCATTCAGTGAGAGAGTATTACAACTTGTTTACGGCTACAGGACGACATCTAAAAGATCTTCCGCTGAGTATAACACGTCAGGAATTTAATCAAGGATACTCTCTATTCACATTTAATCTTAACCCGGGTGAGGACACAGATGCTCTATCTCCAGTTTCCAGTGGAAATTTAAGATTGGAAATGCGCTTCAGAAACCCGTTGCCTCATACCACCACGCTGATCATCTATGCTTGTTATGACTCTATTTTAGAGATTGATTCAAAGAGGCGTGTGCTGGTGGATTATTATTAATCTAATCAGGCATGAATAATCATGAAATTGAGAGCCTGATGCATCATCTGCTGGGAGATTTGTTTTGTGGTGTATGGCCGTGCGACCAGCTGCCGCTGCTAGCTGACAAATTCCCAGGGCCGGCATACTTTATTGTGAACACACATCCTTCACACATGCCGGGAGAACACTGGCTAGCTCTGACATTGGATGAGAATGGTCAATCCAGCTTTTTTGACTCTTATGGATTCTCTCCGGATTTCGAGTTCTACCCGTCAAGCATCGTAACATTTTTAGAAGACAGATCCTCAAAAATATTGTATCATAATAATCAGCTTCAAAACACTCTGTCCACTGTGTGCGGACACCATTGCATTTTTTATCTATGTCATAGAGCGTGCGGATTATCAATGCAGCAAGTGTTGTCGAAATACACCGGAGAAGTGATTAAGAATGATTTAATGGTATCTAACTTTGTGAGAAAATATCAGAAATGTGTCGTTAATCAAAGTTGTACATTTTATACGCAGGGAACATGCTCTTTGGAGATATTTATGGATTGTTATGGAATTTAAATTGTCTTATTTGTTTTTAGTTTCTTTTTTTTTTTTCTTATGATTTAATATTTGTGTAATGATATCATATGTTAGTGTGTGAAGTAGAGAACGAAGTTAGACTTGAAAAATATAATCAATAAATATTTTATTGAATAAAAGAAATAGGCTACATGTTTCATTTTCTTATAACGGTTTATGGTGAAAATGTAATCCATCGGGGTGGCAGTGTCGTCTTACGAAGAGACCTTTTTGATCTCCCATCAGCATTTTATGGATTGTCCAGCTCAGATCTCGACCAGTAGGGAGAATGAGTTATCTGCCTTCTTCTTCTTTTTCTTCTCTGCTTAACGCTGGGGGGTGTACCCCCATTTTCAATCGATGTACCCTCTGTTTTGAAACGTCTATATTCTTCACGAGCATAAGGGTTAATGACTGAAGATATAGGGATGTTTACCTCTGACAAGGTGTGTAGAAAGTCAGACCATCCTCGGGTTTGTGATGCTCCAGATTTTTTAAACGGAAGCATGAGATTTTTCAACAAATCAATCATGTGGGACCCTTTTATAACATTTCCTTTAAATACAAATTCACCTCGCGAAGTCCAACTCTCACTTCTTTCGGATAATTTCTTCAAAATATACTCGGCATTTTTACGGTTGTGTTTAGGTAGGCTTTTCAGTACTTCCGTAAGAACCTGATCCTTAGGGGCCTCGTCCTGCTCTGGGCCTTGTTTTTCTTGGGACCGCTCATGTTCAGGAACCTCTGTGTCACGCTGCAGCGTTAAACTGACCCGCTGTTTTTCTTCTTTGACACCTTGCTTAAGTAAAGTCAGATACCTCTGGAGAAGAGCATCGTATCTCTTGATTTTTTCATAAGAAGTCAAACCCGGCTCGTTTAATATCGCTCTCATTTCAGCATCCAAATTCTCCTCCGCCGTCTGTCTGATGGACGTGTCTGACTGGGTCAGATGCTTGAATTGATGAGGTGAAATGAGAAACATCTTCTGCGATGTTCTGAGAGACATTATCTCTTGATGATTCCACCCACTAGATCACCGATCAAGGGAGCAAGAGCCGTTAAGATGGGAAGGATAAAACCACCTCGTTGCTTTTTGAGAGCCAGCTGTTTAGTTTTTATCCCGGTTCTTTTATCACCCAACAATCTGATGATATTTCTTTGTTTCTTCAATTGTTGGTGTTGAGAGGGTGATAGTTTAATGTTACCTTTTAGGATATTCAGTGCAATCTCGCACAGAGCCTGAATAAAGTCGGGAGAGCAGTGTGCGAGAATATCTTTGCGCTTCTGCGGGGTGGCCTCAAACAAGGCTCTGAATAATGGTACATTCCTTTTTATACGCGCAGACATGATGACTTACTTTGTTCTGGGCACGTACACAGCAGGCCACTGCTGAGGAAGTATCCCCGTTCTCAGTCTGAAATGTTCTGGGCAGGTAGGCGTAAAATTGATAATTAAATATCCATGAGCTTCTCTCGTTGCGTCTTCAAAACTCTCCAAGAAGAGACCCTTTTGAGATGGAAACATTTGGCGGGCCAGTATATTCAGCTGGAGTTTATCTCTCGGGTTTTTAAACAACATCATATAATTAGCGTTCAGGCTAATGGTGCGACTGAACTTTCCCTGATGAAAAACATTCTGAGTCAGCATAATAACGCTCATATTTCGATGATGTCGATACTGGGTAAAGACCTTCATCACGTTTTCATCATCTGAGGCTTGAGCAATAACATCGTCTAGAATAATCAGATGATTCTGATCAGGAGGAAACAGGTTTTCATCTTCAAAAGAATGAGGCAATCAAAGGTAATATTTTTATTCATCTTCTGCAATTCAGCATACATGGGTTGAAAAGATGTGTAAATCCATACAATATTTTCTGGAACAACATCCATGACATGATTACAGTTTTGTAAAATACTTTTTACAAAGAAAGTTTTCCCGCAGCCGCTGGGTCCAACTATCATACATGAGAAAGGTGCTCTAAATCTAGGATCAAAATCAATCTCCTGTAAATCCATGTGACTTTTTATTTTATTTCTTCTTCTTCTTCAACTCTAATAACCGAAAGGCAGAGTTGTCCCGTCAGAAAAAAGACGTCTCTTATCATACACCAGTCGAAACTTTTTAAGAAATGTCGCGTTTGTCAAACGGAATCTCTTTTTATCCCTCCTGATCGTGTGTTGAGGGATTTCAATGACACCCTCACTTGACCTCTGTAAGTAGCCCTCGACCAGCCCTTTGATGCTGTCAAAATTGACCCTCTCTCTGCATTCATGCGTCTGAGTGATGCCTTTAGCACGCATCACTACTTTTTTACGGTTTTTAGTTTGGTATGCATAACTCTTGGGTCCTGTCGATGCAAACTCCGAAATGCTGTCACCATCTAACTCGTCAGTAAGATCGCCCAGATAATTCCCCAATTCCAGAGGAGTTTCACCACTTTTTGTCACATAAATCAAACTGTCCGTGTCAATATAAATCAATCTGTCCTGTAACTTCTCCATGCTGCTGAGAAGTTTAAACGTGCATAAGCTGTGGTGAATGCTGCAATAAACACATTGTTTGCCTTGCTTGGAGGAGAGATGACACGTTTACTGAAATTCCACTGCACTACACACATTTCAGGGTTGAAAAAATTTAAATAGTTAATCCTGTATTTACTCGAGAACATGAAGCTGAAAAAGTCTTCAGGGTTAGTGATGACTGTGGTCTGAGACAGATCACTTCTTTGCGCAAATTTCCCCCAAAAACTGTTTAAACACAATTTTGCAACCTGCCTTTT